>NW_024120735.1:0-18249 GCF_003073215.2 Triticum urartu
CTTCTTCTTGCTCGCCGCCTGCGCCGCGCGGCCATCATCGTAGGCTGCAAAGGAATCTAGGTAAGTACGTAAAGACTGTACCCACACTCGATGAAACCACGAGAGATACCCTACCCAGGCCCGGAGAGAACGCAGGCTTGGATGCAAAAACGACATGGTCGTCGCCGTCCTCCTCCGCCTGCAGGTCGAGGTCGTCGTCGAAGTTCTCCAAGGCGGCCTCGAAGTCGTCGACATCGGCGACGCTGCCGTACCTATGCCCCTTGCTCTTGCCGGCCTTCTTTGGCGAGGCCCGGCCCGCGGCCACCTGCTTCGAGGCACGGCCCGCCGACGGCGGGATCAGCTCCGCTAGGATGGCGCCGCCGCACATTGTTTTCTCCTTCTGTCTCGCGCTTTTTCTTTCAGGTCTTGTGTAGGTCACAGAGAGAGGGAAATGCACCTACTTATAACACAAGCTAGCTGACGATCGTATCGTGTGGTTGGCACGGAACAGGTACATCGGACGACTCGACAACTGAGGTGGCAAGGCATCACATGATGCCAGGTGGCAGGAACACAACGGTCGGCTCCGGATGACATGGCAGATCTACGTGGCAACCGGCAAGGGGCCACATGGCAGGACATGCACTTTGTCTTGCGGGATCCTATACAATCTAGATCATTAAATCTCAGTCAACTAAAGTCTCGGTCGTATGTTGTATACATGAGATCTTATATGAAGATTTGTGCAATTTTCTTTTAGTTTTTTTCATGTTATGTCACTTAATATAGACTTAGTTAAGTCTCAGTTCACTAAGATCTAGCCACATCATACACAATGCTAGCCTCAAGGTTCTTATTAGTCTCTCTATAAAAAACAGGTGTTATGGTGGTGCATCCCGCAAATCAACAACCCTCTAGCTCTATCATCTCAGAGTACCAAGTACTCACTCCACGCATTTTGGCGCATGAATCGCTCAACTTTTTCTGATTCATAAACTTGCTAGCCACTTGGCTTGGATGCTCTAGTGACAGAGCTTAGATATCCATGAAAGGACAACCACTTGTATTACAAAAACTTTTGACAACAATTAGTTGGGCCTAATTGATATCATTGACCGATTACTTGAGCAGTGATGTCGCATCATCTGAAACAACAGTAATCAAGTACTCCCTCCGTCTCAAAATCAAAGTTTTACTAAATCAACGACACTTATTTTGAGACAGAGGGACTATTACTTTCAGTAGGCACGGTAGGAAAACTTAGTTTAAAGTCCCAACAGCTAAAAGAACTACTAGGAAAGATGAGTCAGCTGGCTAAAGAATGCAATGTTATCCACCTAGTGATTTTTTTTTGAAATCGCACTTAGTGACTTCAATTTGTCTAAGCATGCATCTCCTTTGGCAAAAAGAAGAATCATGCATCTCCTTCATAACACACACTCTCTCCTTGTCCCTAACCATGCAGGGGATGCTTCTTTAATTCAAAGGATTTTCGACGACGACGACGACGACAACAACAACAACAACAACAACAACATGACCTAACTCTTGGTTTTTGCTATCTATAAACATTCTCTTGATCCGGTTAAGATTGATCTCATGCGTAAAATGTTTCAAATGTCAATAAATTAATCATTTACTTGCATGTGATTTTCTAGAAACGCTGACTATAGTGTGCACATATACACAACGCGACTGAACACAGGAATTACAGAGTTTCGCAAATGAAAAAAAACATCATAGACACCTCATCATTAACAGGGACATTGTCTCCCGCAAAAAATAATAAACAATTTAAATGAGATAAAGAGCATTGATCACGGGATGTAATTGTCTTGGGGCTATAACTGCCCTCCTAACCATCCAAGCAATGGCTGGTTCTGTACCTGTGATGTATAACATATGAAATTCCACCTCCACTTGAAAAAATATTGAGGACTCAAGCTGGCTAGTTCTCCAATGAAATCAACTTACGAAACGATTTTGTACCCCTTTACTACAAGGGTTGTTTTTATATCATGGCAATGAGAGTGAAAGTTTGGCATGTTAGTTTTAAAAGCTCTCATCAAATTCTGGATTGAGTTTATGTTTTCTTTAGCTTCCCCTTATAAGTTTTGAGCCAACCAAAACTTTGCCATCCAATTAACATGGCCTCATGTCTCATATATTATCATGTGGTAGTATATATACTACTTTATCATTCTAAGTATGTTAATATACTATATCTGAGATATTTCAAAGCAAGCTATACGAAAAAATTCCATAGTTTTTTGTATATTTTAAAAATACCTTTATATTCATACGTATAAAATAATATATTAAGAAATAATACATACTACCTAAAAAGTAGGATATATAGTACCCGAATATTCTTATATACTACATACTATACATACATACTCTCGGTTTGGACAGATACTATATACTCCCTCCATTCCTAAATATAAGTCTTTAGGAACGGAGGGAGTACAACATATAAAGCTCACATGAGGGTAACTACCCCTGGGTGGTAGAAAATATTTGTAAAATGGGTGTTTATTTCTAGTTACTTACTTTTGTGTAAACAATAGTTAGCCTTTTAAGTATTTACATACCGGCTATCAACGAGAGCATTCGTTAGTTAGTCATGTTTCCTACCCTATTTTGTGTTGCGGCGATACCAATCAAACATTCACTACTAAGATAGTCGACCGAGAGCTAAAACATATTACCATGAATACTGTCGACCCGAAGATGTGAGACCTGTGAAACCGTGGCAGGAAAACGCTCTTGGTCACCTTCGTAGATATCTTGGTTTCTCAGTCGAAGGATAACCACAACGCAATGGTATATGCCTCTTGCACTTAGCCATTGGTGCAGCTTACACAATTTTAAAAAGGATTGCAAGGTCGGAACTGCATCAGGTTGGCAGGACTTATTAAACATGGCCAAGTGGCCAGGTGACCAAGTGCGCGAAGCCAGCTAAATTTTTCAATGGGGTCATCCTCACATATTGCATGTGAGCAACCTTAAATACACTTTGGTTACCATCAATCTAATACTACCTAGTACAATTTTTCACAAATCTATTGGGGTCATCTGATCCCAATGCCACAATGCTAGCTCCACCCAAGTGCATGCGATGCAAGGCACCCGTCCCGATCGATCTTCACATGGACACCGAGAGAGCTGCATCCCGTGACTCCCAGCTTGCAAGTTGCTAATGTTTTTTTTTTTGAGAAGTTTATTGCATGTTGCTTAGAACCAACGAGGCCAAACGTGGCATACATGCATAAACGACGAGAGAACCCGCGAGAGTACATGTGTCTGAATATAACTAAAAAGTCCCATTAAAAGAATAAAATACAATCCGGTCCTTGGAGAGCTTTTCTACAAACCAACCAATGCATGCTACCCACCACCGCCACTGAAACAGCCACCAGAAGAAGACATGGGCCTCCGCAATCTCAGAAACTGAGAACGCGCCACCGCTGTAGCCGGCTTTGTGAGTCAATGAAAATCCCCGCCACGAGCTTATAATGCCGGATTCAGTACACAATGGGCGCGTGGGGGAGGGGAACGGCCAGGTGCTCAACCTATCGCTACTAGGCACTTTTCCAACCATGCGAAATCTCAATAATGCCCTCGGCGGGGCACCGAATTTACAGGCGATGGCATGAGCCTCTCGAAATTGTTTCGATCTACAGTCGATTGTTTTGATCAGACGGACGTGGGCATTCGGGAGGGGGATCCGACAGGCGAAAACACATCAAGAACCCGATCCAACGGCCAAAAGCGCCTAAGCTCTGAGGAGACGGGGTTCTCCCAGTATGTATCTTATGGGATGCCAGCCTCAAGGATCTTATTATTCTCTCTCTAAAAATGCAATGTTATCGTGGCTGCAACCTGCAAATGAGCATCCCTTTAGCTCTAGCATCTTCTAGTATCAAGTACTCACTCCACACAATTTGGGGGCCTGAATCGCTCAACTTTTCGTGATTCATGAATTTGCTAGCCACTTGGCTTGGATGCTCTACTGACCAATCATAGATCCATGAAAGGACGACCACTTGTATTAAAAAATAGACAACAATTAGTTTGGCCTAATTGAGATATTATTGATTGGTTGCTTTAGCAATGACGTCACGCTGTCAACAATAATCAAGTTGTATTACTTTCAGTACGCACCCTAGCTTAACTTAGTTTAAGGTCTACTGCCGAGGCAGATCAACAACAGCTAAAAGAACTACTAGGAAAGATCAGGCGGCTAGCTAAAGAATGCAATATCATCCACCTAATGACTTTTATTTTTCTAAGTATGTATCTTCTTCATAACACACTTTCTCCTTGTCTGTAATCATGCATGGAATGCTTCTTTAATTTAAAGGTATTCAACAACAACAGAAATAACTGCAAGTCTTGGTTTGTAGTACTTTTTTGTAAACATTCTCATGATCCAGTGAAGATCATAAAATGTGTCAAACATTAATGAAGTAATTCATCTACTTGCATGTGACATTTTTTGTGTGGAAGCGCTTACTATAGTGCTCACACACACAGAATGCGTACTAAACACTCAAGTCAAAGTGTTTCAAGATTGAAAAAGAACCATCATAGACAATTCGCTATTTACAGGGACATTGTCTTCTGATAAAAATAATAAACCGCTTAAATGAGACACAGAGCATCAAAGTGCGATGTGATCGTCTTGGGCTACGACTTCCATCTGAACCATCCAAGCAATGTTTGTTTTTTTACTTGTGATATCTTACATATGAAATCTCAGTTCCACTTGAAAAATAATTGAGGATGCGAGAACTCAAGATGGCTAGTTCTTCAATGAAATGAACTTTGGACACGATTTTGTGACCTTTTACTGCAAGGGTTGTTTTATACCATCCCATTGAGGGTGAAAGTTTGTCATGTCAGTTTTAAAGCTTTGACCGGAGTTTATGTTTTCTTCAGCTTACCCTTTCAATTTATGACCAGCCAAAAGTTTGCATCCAATTAACATGGCTAGGGTTATGCCTGATATGCTTGCAAAACAAACAGGTATGTATGTTAGGTAAAATGGGTATTTATTTGTAGCTACTTCCTTTTTTGTGTCGCTAGCTACATACTTTTGTGTAGTCGATCGCTAACTTTTTAAAGTATTAACAGACTGGCGACCAACGAGAGCATCATCATCACCATGTCAGTAGTTAGCACTATTTCCTATCCTATCCCTTGGCAGCGTCAGATGCAGAGGTCGAGGGTCATCCTCCATTTCGAAAGAAAAATCCCTTGGCAGTGTCACTGCAATGATATGAAAATCAAACATTCTCCTGGAGATAAGAGTGTGAACAGTGTTGACCCGGAGATAAGGGTCCCGTGAAACTGCGGCAGGAAACCGGCATGCTCGTTCTTTTCTTTTCTTTTGGTTTCCCGGCTGGAGCATAAAATCGAAGAGGCAAAATATGAGGCTGCCTCAAAAATTTTGCAGCACCAAATAGAGATAGCGCATCTGCTGGAGCATTGTTTTTGAATCAAATTGCCTGAAAAACAGTTTTTTGGGCACTTGCCCTATTTTGCATCATTCGTTGCAGACGCTCTTACCCTAGCGAAGGCTTTTTTGGCCACTGTTTCTTTATTTCCACCGGTCGAAGAATCCAAGAGAATGTTTATATAGCGGCTGGTTAAACCGCGGGCTGTTCTCGTTTGCACTGGTTGCCACTTGCCAGTCTTGTGGGTGCCGATGGTTTGTGTTCAGCCCAGTGCCGTGAACACCCATAGAACTCAGCTGCCCTTTGAAGTAATAAACCCTGTAACTCAGCCCACAACCTGCTTGTGAGCGCACCGGGATCCCCTTATCCCTTTTCGGTTATATATATAGCACTGCTATTTATAGCATCCCATTCCCAACCCAAGTCATGTATTCCTCATTTGCTACTGTCAGCTTCCTGCCTGCTCTGTGCAGTGTGTTGTGATGTCTCTCAAGTCCATTTTAGGTCACGTCACATACATACCATCTCCGAAGACTGTTCAGATGCAAAGGTTCATTCATGCATCCCTGTGTTTTCCATGTAAGTGTTCATCAGCGCCCCGTCGTTTCCGTATTTTTAACCATGCGTAGGTAATAGTTCATGGGGTAACAAAATCTTGCACAAACCCTTGTCTTCTGAATGTGCATGTATTTCATAACCAAACCCAAGTATTCTTGTGTGCACAGGGAAATTCAATATAAATCCTGATAGACAATCCTTGGAGAGAGACAAATTCAGTGCTACTGGAATGGTCAAATAGTTATAGTGGTACTTCAGAGAAAAGACGAGCTGATAGTGATACTGACCCTTTGCTTGCTTGTTTTGTAGTAATCCTGCAGTTTCTGTGCCATAAAATTAAGCTTGTAAGGGCCTATAGACCAAAATAACAAATAATCATCATCAATAGGTCTGGAGATGATCTTGCCTATGTTTCATGATTTTTTCGAAGGCCATTTGGAGTTGTTTCATCTAAATTTTGGTACGATAACGTTATTACCGAAGAAGAAGGAGGCGGTCCGGATAGAACAATTTCGACCCATTTGTCTGCTGAATGTGAGTTTCAAAATCTTCACAAAGGTTGGAACCAATAGATTGACACAAATTGCTCACTCAGTGATTCAACCTAGTCAGACAGTTTTCATGCCGGGACGACACATACTCGAAGGAGTAGTTGTCTTACATGAAACTCTTCATGAGATTCACTCGAAGAAACTAGATGAGGTTATCTTAAAAGTGGATTTCGAGAAGCCTTATGATAAAGTAAAATGGCCTTTTCTTCAGCAGGCAATGTGCATGAAGAGTTTTAGTGAAACCTGGAGGCACCAGGTGGATACTCAAGTCCAGAAGGGTAGTGTTGGAATTAAGGTGAACGATGACATTGGTCACTATTTCCAGACACATAAGGGGCTGAGATAAGGGGATTCCATGTCACCCCTTCTGTTCAATATTGTGGCAGATATGTTGGCCGTCATTATTGGCAGGGCCAAGCAACATGGGCATGTAGAGGGTCTAGTTCCTCATCTGGTTGATGAAGGGGTGTCCATTCTACAATATGCTGATGACACTATCCTTTTCATGGAACATGGCATGGCTAAGGCACGTAATATAAAACTTATCTTATGTCTATTCGAACAATTGTCTGGCTTAAAGATCAATTTCCATAAGAGCGAGGTGTTCTGTTTTAGGAAGGCAAAAGACGAGGAACACACTTACAGACAATTGTTTGGATGCGAGTTAGGTGCCTTACCATTCAGTTACTTGGGTATTCCGATTCATCACCGTAAATTATCTAATAAAGAATGAAAAGTAATTGAATAATGAATCGAAAAAAACTCAGCTGCTGGAAGGGCAAGTTGATGTCATATGGGGGCCGATTAGTTCTGATCAACTCAGTACTAACTAGCATGCCAATGTTTTTATTCTCGTTCTTCGAAATTCCGAAAGGGGTTCGAAAGCGACTTGATTTCTTTAGATCTCGATTCTTTTGGCAGTCTGATGAGGCCAAGAGAAAATACCGTCTCGCGCATTGGGATATCCTTTGTCGACCTAAAGACCAAGGGGGTCTCGGTATTGAGAACTTGGAAATTAAGAATAAATGTCTTATGAGCAAATGGTTGTACAGGTTAGGGACAGAGCCGGAGGGCATGTGGTCTCAAATCCTGCGCAATAAGTACTTGCACTCGAAAACGCTAGCCCAGACTACCATCAGACCAACTGATTCACCGTTCTGGAAGGGACTTATGCGAACGAAGGATCTGTTCTTTCGTAGGGTCAAATTCTTGGTTGACAACGGGATGTCAACGAGATTTTGGGAGGATACATGGTTAGGAGAGACACCCTTGGCCTTACAATATCCTACCCTTTACAATATTGTGCAACGTAAGGAAGATTATGTAGGTATCGTCCTTCAAACTATTCCCTTGAATATCTAGTTCAGACATACGTTAGTAGGTGCGAGATGGACAGCCTGGATGCACTTGCTCTGGAGATTGATTGAAGTTCGACTCTCCGACGTGCCGGATTCTACACAATGGAAGTTAACTAAAAATGGGATATTTACGGTGAAATCCTTTTATACGGATTTGATTAATTCTGGCCCTCTCTCAAGGTCACTTCATATATGAAAGGTTAAGGTTCCTTTGCGGATTAAAATTTTCATGTGGTTTGTCCACAAGCAAGTTATACTCACAAAGGACAACTTAATTAAGAGGCGATGGATAGGCAACTCGCAGTGTTGTTTTTGTGCTCAAGATAAGACAATACAACATTTATTCATTGAATGCCCACTTGCCAAATTACTGTGGAGAACGATTCATATGGCTTTTAATATTAATCCCTCAGTAGATATTGCGTCTTTGTTTGGGACGTGGTTGGCTGGGGTTGAACAGATCACGGCGGCTCGTATTTGGATTGGAATATGTGCGCTGCTATGGGCTATATGGAACTGCAGAAACGATATGATTTTTAACAGACAACACAACTTAACTTTTTTGCAGGTTATCTTCAGAGCTACAGCTTGGATCCGTACGTGATCCTTACTCACTCCTATGGACTCCAGGGAGCCTTTGATTACTGGGTGCAACCAATGGGAGATGGTGGCTCGGGCTATATTCAACCGGTTCGAATGACGTTCACATAACAAGATAGAGGGCTAGAGAGCTTGTCCTTATTATCCCCGTATCGGTTGTTTTTTTAGGCCTTTTCTATGTTTTTGCTCCGTTTGCGAGCTGTAAGACCTTTATGATGATACTTCTTGCATTTTTAATAAAAGGGCCGCATGCATACTTCCATTTCCAAAAAAAATAGGTCTGAAGATTCTGCTATAATAGTCATCATCAATTTCCTGTACCCGTCCTTATATGATAATTGCAAGAACTTGGATGATAATATTACTGATCCGGGTATGCCTTGAATTAAGTTTTTCTAGAGCAGCCTTGAATTAAGTTTTTTTTTCTTTTGGAACACAAACTGCTTTATTCAGATAAGAACAACACAGTTGCAGTTTTACATAGCGGACTTTGCAAGACAGAAAAAAATAAAAACGCCTAACCGACGAGTTGCCGTTGACGAGAACCATCCACACCGAGAAACACAATCTAAGTAGGATAGGCAGAGTAATGAAAAGTAATGCTGGACGACAGAAAGAAGGGAACCATGGGCTCTTGTCAGCCCACGGCCTGCTTTTGAGCACCCGCAGGTTTGCTTCGCCTGTATACTATAGAGTATTAGTATCCAAAAAATATAGATTCGTAGTCAGAAACCATTTCCCCGTTCATAGCACTACTACTTATAGCAACCCAACTCAAGTTCTGTAGTCCTCACTTGCTCCTGTCACTTGCCTGCTCTGTCCAATGTGATGTCTGAAGCAGTTTAGGCCGTCACACGCATACGACTGTTCTCTTTTTCTTTTCTTTTTTGCGGAAAATATGATGACTGTTCTCTCCTCCGAGTGCATTTCTTCGGAAGCAGGGGCTGATCCATGCATCTTTCTTTTACATGTATAAGTGACCGTTCATCCTCGTATCTTCTTCCTTTTTTTCATCATGTGTATCATTTTCTAAGACCTATGGAGTAACAAAATCTTGCACAAAGTCCTTGCCTTCTCAATGTGCATGTAATTCATCACAAAATCCGGGTATTTTAGTACCGTGAAACTTGACTGAAAAAAGAATTTCTCTGTGAAGAGGTGCTTGTGGAGAATTCAGAAAATTTGCATTCTTGTAGTGATCCTGCAATTTCTGTGACAAAAAAGCTTGTGACTTTGTCAGGACCTGTAGAACGAAATGAAAAACAGCCAAGAGGGCTGGAGATTCTGCTAGAGATGTTCCTTAGGATGTGCATGTATAATCTCCATTGTCTAGATAGTGGAAGACATGTGCAAGTACCTGTCCTTATCCCCCCACACCCCCTTTTTTAGAAACATCGCTTACAACACGCAACACACTCACACACACACAACACACACAGCGCCTAGATGAAGTTACCACGGTCGCATCGCTATTAATGAGGCATCAAAGCGTCAAGCCTGCAGTTTGATATCTAGTGGGTTGGGGGTATCATTGTCCTCCTAACCATCCAACACTGGTTGATTCTCCTTATTTGAATATTTAAACTCAGAGAATTCTTCTTTAATAACATGTATATGTGGCATGTCCAATCTACTTATGAAGAATCATAAACCCTAAAACAGGGGCATCATACCGCAAATCATTCGCTCACCGGAATCAGCAAGGGTAGTAGTGTTATGAAGGGAAGCATTTGTTAAACATATATATGTACAGGTTTGGCGTGTCCCTTTGTAACACGCCTTGAGGCTCACGGCTTGGTAGTTAGGAGATTTATTCTGTTTGTGTTTATCTCTCTTATCTCCTAAATCCCTCCTGTAATATCGCTTGATGGTTAGCCTCGACGCTGCCATCTCCTGTACCGATCCCCTCAATCAATATATAAACCGCGGGTCTCCATGTATGGAGATTGAGACGCTTACCCATAGGTTTCTACATGGTATACAGAGCTAGTCCCTTCCATCACATCTAGCGGCATCAACCTTCACCCACCATGTCGTCTTCCACCTCTGCCATCTCCTCTGGCCTCAACAACAATACATCTGAACCTCTTACCCGCACCAACTATATCCTATGGCGCGCCCAAGCCAGATCACAGATCATGGGCGCCGAGCCTATATGGTTCCCTCGATCAAACCATCGAAGAACCTTCCAAAACAATCACCACCAAGACCACCGATGGCAAGGACCAGGTTGTTGTGAACCCTGACTATGCCCCTGGTTAATCCAGGACCAACAGATCGTAGCATATCTTCTCAGGAATCTTTCTAAAGAGGTTCTCGTCCAGGTCGCGTCGCTTGAGCGATCACATGCGATCTGGAGCGCCCTAGGGAACATGTTCTCTGCTGTCTCCCTCTCTCGCGCCAACAACATCCGAGCCGCTCTCACCAACGCACAGAAGGGGTCTCAATCCGCCTCAGCGTACTTCGGCCACATGCGCTCGCTCTCTGATGAACTCGCGGCGGCGGGCAAACCCATCGGAGAGCCAGAGCTCATCTCCTTCATCATTGCGGGCCTCGACATGGAATATCAGCCGATCGTCTCTGTGCTGGACGTCCGCACCGAGCCAATCACCGTTGACATCCTCTTCTCCATGGTGGCGAACTTCGACCAGCGGGTCGAGATGTTCCACGGCAACGGCGGCGGCGCCTTCAAGTCATCGGCAAACATTGCTTCTCGCGGCCGAGGCAACAAGGGCAACTACCGCAACCAGAAGGGCAACAGCGGTGGCTCCCGTGGCGGCGGGGGCGTCGGGTGGGCCCAGGGCCCCCCAAACGGCAACAACAACACTCGGCGCCCCCCAGCAACAACAACAGGGGGCGCAACTTCGAAGGCTATGAGGACTACGAGGGTAAATGTCAAATTTGCAAGAAAACAAATCACATAGCTAAGGACTGTAATTGGCGTTATGCCGAGGATGGTGCCCAAAAGAAAAAAAATTGCAGCTGCAGCCAACATGTCATATGGTGTCGATACCAACTGGTACATGGACACAGGTGCCACCAATCACATCACTGGCGAACTGGAGAAGCTGACGATGCACGAGCAATATCGTGGCCAAGATCAAGTCTACACCGCAGCAAACGGTGCAGGTATGGAGATTAGTCATATTGGTCAAGCAGTCATCAAAACCCCACATAAAAACCTTGAGATCAATGAAATCTTACATGTCCCTAATGCGTCCAAAACCTTGTTATCTGTTCATCGCATTGCCCTTGACAATAATGTTTTTCTAGAATTTCACCCGTTCTTGTTTTTGATCAAGGATCAGGTCACGAAGAGGGTTCTTCATAGGGGCGTCTGTGTGCAAGGGCTCTATGCATTGCTTCCCAAGTATTGCCAGTTCAATAAACAAGTCTATGGTGCCATCAAGCTCTCTGCTGAAAGGTGGCACAGTCGCTTAGGTCACCCATCTTTTTCTACTGTTCATCAAATTCTTAGTAGAAATAAACTCCCAGTTGTTGGTGAGAGAAACTCAGAAACTATTTGTGATTCATGTCAGAAGGCAAAAAGGCATCAATTGCCATATCCTGTTTCCACTAGTATGTCAACCAAGCCCTTGCAACTTATTTTTTCTGATGTTTGGGGTCCAGCACCCACTTCTGTTGGTAGGCACACTTACTATGTGAGCTTTGTCGACGATTATAGCAAGTATACTTGGATCTATCTCCTAAAGAAACGATCCGACGTGTTCCAAGTGTTTCATAACTTTCAAGCTCTCGTGGAGCGTAAATTCGATAGTAAAATCATAGCCATGCAGTCGGACTGGGGTGGTGAGTATGAAAAATTGAACTCTTTCTTGCAAAAGATTGGTATCTCTCACCATATTTCATGTCCACATGCTCATCAGCAGAACGGGTCTGCTGAGCGTAAGCACCGTCACATCGTTGAAGTAGGCCTCGCCCTCCTAGCTTCAGCTTCCATGCCACTCAAGTTTTGGGATGAAGCATTTCTCACTGCCGTACATCTCATTAACATGTGGCCAAGTCGTGTTATTTCCAATGAAACTCCTACTGAACGCCTCTTGCATGTTACACCAGATTACACCACTCTTCGTGTCTTTGGTTGTGCCTGTTGGCCCAACCTTCGTCCCTATAATACTCGTAAGCTTATGTTTCGATCCAAAGAGTGCGTCTTTCTTGGGTATAGTGCTCAACACAAGGGTGTTAAATGCCTTGATGTTGCAACCGGCCGTGTCTACATTTCTCGTGATGTCGTATTTGATGAAACGAAGTTTCCATTCGCCAATCTTCATCCCAATGCCGGTGCTCTTCTTAAGAAAGAAATCCTTCTCCTTCCATCCAGCCTTCGTGTGGGTAATGATAATTGCGATGACCATGTATTGACTAATACTCCTAATCCTTTGCCTGAGTTTGATACAGAAAAAAACTGCAGTTCCAATGGTGCAGAAATCAGCCAAAACGGTGCTCCAGATGATGCAGCAGCGAACGCAGGAAATCTGGTGCAATCTCCTTCGGGATCCGTGCGCCCACCTGCGTCAGAATTGACAGCATCCGCCTCGGGATCCTCCCCGTGCCAGGCGGATTGCCTCGTCCCTCCGCACCAACCCGACCTCGCCACGTCGTCATGCGCTGCAGCATCGGACCCCGTGGGCTCGGCGCACCAATCAGCGGCCCGGGCTCTGTCGCCTGCGCGCTATGCGCCCACCCCACGGGTCTTCACCAGGCGGGCCCCGCGCTCCGCCACGGTCGCGCCAGGCGGGCTCGACGCGCGCCCCGAACTGGATGAAGCTGCCTCACCCGGATCCTCTCTGGCGGTTCCCTTCACTTCTGCGCCTGCGCCCACCCCAGACGATCCCGGCCGCCCCGCAAATATGGTTTAATTGCTTCTGATGTTGTTACAGGGGAACCACGCACTGTTTCTGAGGCTCTTGCTGATCCAAAGTGGAAACTTGCCATGCGTGAGGAGTTTGGAGCACTTCAGAAAAATCTTACTTGGCATCTGGTTCCTTTCCGTCCAGGTACAAATCTAATTGATTGTAAGTGGGTTTTTCGCATCAAGCGACGGTCAGATGGTTCCATAGATCGCTACAAAGCTCGTCTCGTTGCCAAAGGATTCAAGCAAAGGTACGACCTTGACTATGAGGACACATTTAGTCCAGTTGTTAAAGCCGTCACTATTCGTCTTGTTTTATCCATAGCTGTCTCTCGAGGATGGGGCCTTCGTCAGCGATATGTACCGTTCCTGCATGGTGTTCTAGAAGAGGAAGTTTACATGAAGCAACCTCCTGGGTTTGTTGATCCTGATAAACCATTTCATATCTGTAAACTGGATAAATCGCTCTATGGACTGAAGCAAGCTTCAAGGGCATGGTATTCTCGTCTCAGCTCCAAACTGCACACCCTTGGATTTGTTCCCTCCAAGTCTGACACTTCATTATTTATTTACAACAAATCCAACACTGTTATCTTCGTGCTTATTTATGTTGATGACATCATTGTCACTAGTTCATCTAATAAGGCAGTAACAACTCTCCTGAAAGACTTGCAGTCAGATTTTGCTCTCAAAGATCTCGGCGACCTGCACTTCTTCCTTGGCATTGAGGTCAGGAGGAATCAGGAAGGTGGCCTTCATCTTTCTCAAGAAAAGTATGCCACTGATCTTCTGAGCAAGGCAGGGTTGCAGGGCTGTAAACCATCACCAACACCACTCTCCAGTTCAGAACAGTTGTCTCTTGCAGAGGGTGTTCCTTTGAGTCCAGAGGATGGCACCAAATACAGGAGTTTGGTAGGAGCACTTCAGTACTTGACACTCACCAGGCCTGACATTTCTTTTGCAGTGAATAAAGTATGTCAATTCCTTCATGCACCTACTTCTACTCATTGGACTGCAGCCAAACGTATACTCAGATATGTGAAGAACACATTGAGTGTTGGGTTAACCTTCACCAAGTCAAACTCCACTCTGGTTAGTGCTTTCTCTGACTCTGATTGGGCAGGCTATCTGGATGACAGGAGGTCTACAGGTGGATTTGCAGTCTTCTTTGGGCCCAACTTAATTTCTTGGTGTGCAAAGAAACAGGCCACTGTATCAAGGTCAAGTACTGAGGCAAAATATAAAGCACTGGCAAATGCTACAGCTGAAATAATATGGGTTAAAGCTCTGCTTAGAGAACTTGGCATATGTTATACACAAACTCCATGTCTCTGGTGTGATAATATTGGTGCAACATATCTTTCTGCTAACCCTGTCTTTCATGCAAGAACCAAACATATTGAGATTGACTATCATTTTGTGAGAGAGAGGGTTGCTAGCAAGGAATTGGAAATTCGGTTCATTCCCTCAAAGGATCAAGTTGCGGATGGTTTCACAAAAGCTTTGCCCACAAGATCATTTGAAGAATTTAAGCGTAATCTAAACTTGAGAAGTTCAGATTAAGGGAGGATGTTAAACATATATATGTGCAGGTTTGGCGTGTCCCTTTGTAACACGCCTTGAGGCTCACGGCTTGGTAGTTAGGAGATTTATTCTGTCTGTGTTTATCTCTCTTATCTCCTAAATCCCTCCTATAATATCGCTTGATGGTTAGCCTCGACGCTACCATCTCCTGTACCGATCCCCTCAATCAATATATAAACCGCGGGTCTCCATGTATGGAGATTGAGACGCTTACCCATAGGTTTCTACAGCATTATGTACCATGTATGGGGTCTGAATTGTGTTGGCAATGAACTCAACTTGCAGGTAAAACAATGCCAAAGTATGAAGACCGTGGCAACTTGGATGGTATTTAACTTTTTCTTTCCTGCGAGGGACAACTTGCATATATTTGCATTAGCGTGTCCTTCCACCTATGACTCTCTTTGCTTTAGAATCCTGCAAATTAAGTGAAATTGGATTGCCCATATCGCGACAAGAATTATAATAGCTAGATGTGCAAATTGCAGCCTAAAATAAAGAGTAGGAGTACAATTCAGCAGCTCATGAAAACCACCGGTAGCCCTTAGGCTCCCACCGGATTGCGAGGCGGTTTTCGCATCAGTTGGATAACTACTCCGGGAAAATCATGACTTGAGGATACAAAATTGTTTGCAAATTATGGCACGGCATGCGTTTTCTGAGCTTACATGTGTGATACTTGGCGCATCCCCATAAACGATTTAATTTTTCTGTGACATTTAGGCATACTAGCATGAGGTCCCTGCATTGCTCCGGCTAAAATTAAATAAACATATTACCTGTAGTTCCTCTTTATCTTTGCATAAAGAAATATCATTCTGTCATTTGTGCTAGATCGAATCATTTATGATATAGTTTGTGGCAGACCAAACCATACATACCCAGTATTATTCCTATCTTATGCGAGATCCGACGGGTGTTAGGACCACATCCACATATTGACATCTTTGTACTCCCTCCATCCGAAAAAGTTTGTTCTTCAAATGGATGTATCTAGCATCAAGTTAGTGATAGATACATCCATTTAAGGGACAAGTTTGGGACAAACTTTTTCGGACGGAGGGAGTAGTAGCTAAGGATCAATTGCACAATGCAGTGATCACATCTACAATTGTACAGTTTAACTGAATTCAGCGAATTGCCATCTTAATGCATAATCCAACTCAAAATGACAGGATAAGTAGGTGACGCATAGTCGCATACACACAAGATAAGAAGTGAAGAATATCTCTGCTGATGATGAACCTTTTGGTTTCAAAGGCGAAGGGGTGGCGGTTAGTTCTGTAGATTCCAGAGATATTTGTCTTAAATTGCGGGTGAGCCCCTACAAGAAAAAATCAGAGTCCAAAGACGAACGGACCACCACCACAGATTGACATCTTTTATGTAAAGATCAACTACACAATGTAGCGAATACATCCATAATTGTATAGCTTAAGTGCCTCTTTGATCCGCAGGATTTGTGGGGACAAAAACACAGGAATGAAGTGATATGTCATCTTTAGTACCGCATGATTAATGTGGGCATTTGACTGTGCGCAGAAAAAACGTATGATTCTTCGCATGAGGTTGGAGTAGATGAAAATTTTCCTATGAAAGCCAATACAAATGAATCCAATGGAAAAATTCCTATGGATTTTAATCATACTAATCACTGCCGAAATTCCTTAAGAATCCTTTGAAACAAAGAGCCTTTAATTGAATTAATAAATTTACAATCCAACTCAACATGACATGATGTGCGCGGGTGACACACGATAACCAGGTTTACAAACGTATTTGGCATTGACAACCGCAAGCACAAGCACAAGCACAATCATAGAAGGCACTGCCGACACGATCAATTCGTAAGACTATTGACCAACAGTAGGAAAGACTAGCACAAATGATGGCAGGGTACAATACAGTTTGATACAGGCGGCCAGCAGTACATCCGCACATACAGTCCGACGAATCTGCATTCATCAAGGAAGCAATCATGCAGTAGCCATGCATCGGCTGCGGCTAATTTTTTTAAAATAATACACTTTTTTATAAATTTTCAGAAATATTACGCTGAATACAAAATTTTTAAAAATAATACACCGTCGATCCTCTGCTGGCCGACTGGGCCTAATCAGCCCACAGCAGGCCGACTGGGCCTAATCGGCCAACAGCAGGCCGATTAGTAACCTTTCAGCCTAGGGATGACCGACAGGCCTCTCGATCGCAGGCAGGGGGCCCAGTCGGCTTATGGGAAGCTAACTGGGACTAATCGGCCTCCCGTAAGCCGATAAGTGCATGGCCAATGCAATCGTACGTGGGTTCAAGTCATGCGCTGGTTAGCATGGCTTGTGAGGCTAGCTAGTCCCCATGTACGATTGCATTGGCCATGCACCTATCGGCTTACGGCCTGTCGGCCACCCCTAGGCCGAAAGGCTACTAATTGGCCTGCTGTTGGCCGATTAGGCCCAGTCGGCCTGCTGTGGGCTGATTAGGCCCAGTCGGCCAGCAGAGGACCGACGGTGTATTATTTTTAAAAAAATTGTATTCAGCGTAATATTTCTAAAAATTCATAAAAAAAAGTGTATTATTTAAAAAAAATAGCTCGGCTGCGCCCTTCCTTCGTTCCTGGCCAAGAAACAGAATCTGGTCTCAGCAAGGTTCTGTGCACCATGGAACAAGATGCCAGATGGAGATTCTTACAACCGATCGGGCGCATCGCACGGAAACGTCAAAAAATGGCGCTGTCCATGGGGAACTCCTCGAAGCTCCAGAGGCTGACGCCCTCCATGCCATTGTCCACGCCGAGGGCATCCTGGATGACGGCGTGAACGGATCAGGGGAGCTGGAACAGCGTGAACGGATCGAACCCAAGCTCGTCGGCGAACCCCAGCATGGCGCAGCCGCCGCTCCGATCCGACGAATCCTCATCGACCGTCGGCTTCTTCGCGCCAGTGACAGGCGGCAGCGCGGCGACGGCGGCGGTCAGGTCGACGAACGCGTCCGCATCAAAAAACTCCATCAGCTCAGGTTTGATCATCATAGCGTCCTGCTCCGCCTGTACTACGTGTGCGTGTGCAGCTGCGGTGGCAGAGTACGCCGTCGTCCGCACAGGCGGGCACTGCGGTTTCTGCGCAGTTCTCCGGCTGGCGCGGCGCGAGCGCGCCCCGGCCCTCGCCGCGTCGGGGAAGTTGACCTTGGCCTTGATGCCACGGAGGCGGCGGGCGGCGACGTCGTAGGCCCGGGCGGCGTCATCGGCCGTGTCGAACGTTCCGAGCCAGACGCGGGCGCCCTTGCGCGGG
>NW_024120736.1:0-9164 GCF_003073215.2 Triticum urartu
GGACATTACCAAGAGATCCGATCGAGAGTCCCTCATGGTGTATGTCAAGAAGGATCATTACTACCATGAGAAAGCTGTGGCCGTTGAGTATTCTGAACTGTTTCAGTTATACAATCAAGACGCACTCGACAAATGTATCGTCAGGGTTTTGTCTGTAAGTGATTTCGACGGCTAGTTAATTTAAGTCTCACTCTAGCTGTAGTGATCCTTTTGATCAATCATGACCTGTAATTATCCTCACTATATTCTTTTATGTGGTATTATGCAGGATGAAGATGTATGAAATGAGCAAAGGTGGACGCTATGGCATTGGGTTCATTGACCCAAACACCGTTAATCAATACACATGGAAAATGAGCAAGTATTATGAAAAGCATGTAGAGGACAGCATGCTAGAGTTCTTGAAGGGCCTCAAATACAATGAAGATATACTACTTCCTTACAACTTCGAGTGAGTCACACTTTCTTGTACTACAAATTCTCTGTTTTGCCTACTAGCTAGCTACATGTTTTTGCTTACATAAGCCCGCTTAATTAAGACATGCAAACGTGTGTGCATGCAGATTTCACTGGATCTTGTGTATCATTAAAGTTGACGCCGGAACAGTTGAAATACTGGACTCGCTATTCAAAGCAAATAGTGACTACAACATCTTGTATGGGATAGTCAACAGGTAATTTCAATCATTATTAACTATATATCTCGGCCTATTTAGTTCGTCATTTCATAATATGAACTATTTAATAACCACTTTATTCATTTTCTTTGTCGGCGGGCAGGGCTTGGGCAAGGTTCATCAGCGTCACGGAAGGCGAATGGAAACCACAGTTGAAATGGTTTCGATCCAAGGTAAGTAATTAAGTAGTACTAGCTAGCTAGCTAGCTGCCATCTCTTTAATTATCATGCTTGATTAATTATTATCTGATCAAATTAAATTCCATTCTCGTAATAAAGGCCCTGAAGCAGGCGCAGGGGACTAATCTGTGTGCATACTGCATTTGCGAGAACATTCGCATGATGGCGTCCGAAAGGAGCAGATCTCAAAGACAGGAATGGGTACGCTTGTCAGAACACTATTCACAATTTTTACACCATTATCGATATCTAGTCACACAACTAATACACATGCATATTGATCTCCTTCTTAACAGTTCAAAGAGGTGCGGGACAAGCTCCTAGAAACAGAGCGCGTAGAAGCACTTCAAGAGGAAATAGCGGGATTTTTGCTCGACCAGGTCATAAATACGAACGGAGAATACTATTACCCGCTACCGCCCCCATTGAACATGTCATGAACCACTTCCAATTGTCATCGTGCTCCGAAGGCACCAATTAGGCTAATGCCACTGGCTCCAAAGGCAACATGCATATGTAGGAGAAATTGTATATAGCTATACATGTGTGTACGTGTAAATTAATATGGTGGTTTGTGAGACATTGATGATATATATATATATGATTGGTTCTACAAGAAATTTTATTTATATATATATATGCATAACGTGTACAATGTGTAGTACCGTAAAATACCAGCAAACGAAAAATAATTAAAATGGAAAACACAAAATTAAATGAAAAAGAAATCATAAAACCAAAAATCCCCCAAACATTTTAGTATCGGTTGGTGTTACCAACCGGTACTAAAGTGCTCCCGGCCCCCGGAGCTGGCTCGTGCCACGTGGTTGCCATTTAGCACCGGTTCGTGCTGAACCGGTACTAAAGGGGGGGGCCTTTAGTGCCGAAATGTTAGTGCCGGTTTCGGGCCTTACGAACCGGTGCTAATGGCCCGTTTTCTACTAGTGTATGCTTAGGATTGGGTCTTGTCCATCACATCATTCTCCTAATGATGTGATCCCGTTATCAATGACATCCAATGTCCATAATCAGGAAACTGACTATCTTTTGATCAATGAGCTAGTCAACTAGAGGCTCACTAGGGACGTGTTGTGGTCTATGTATTCACACATGTATTACGATTTCCGGATAACACAATTATAGCATGAACAATAGACAATTATCATGAACAAAGAAATATAATAATAACCATTTTATTATTGCCTCTAGGGCATATTTCCAACAGCCTGAGCTCTCGCCTGGGTCCTCGTCTAGGCCCCCGTCGCCCGACCTGCCGTCGTCTCCAGTATTGGCGTCGTCGGCTCCTGTTTCCGTTGCACCGCAATGACCGCATACTCGCAGCCGCAGTGGTCTTGTTCAACCCAAGCAGCGTCATGATGGTACTATCACATATTTGGCTGCTTGTCCTGTGAAGGAATATGCCCTAGAGGCAATAATAAAGTTATTATTTATTTCCTTATATCATGATAAATGTTTATTATTCATGCTAGAATTGTATTAACCGGAAACATAATACTTATGTGAATACATAAACAAACAAAGTGTCACTAGTATGCCTCTACTTGACTAGCTCGTTAATCGAAGATGGTTATGTTTCCTAACCATAGACATGAGTTGTCATTTGATTAACGAGATCACATCATTAGGAGAATGATGTGATTGACATGACCCATTCCATTAGCTTAGCACCCGATCATTTAGTATGTTGCTATTGCTTTCTTCATGACTTATACGTGTTCCTATGACTATGAGATTATGCAACTCCCCTTTATCGGAGGAACACTTTGTGTGCTACCAAACGTCACAACGTA
Source organism: Triticum urartu (assembly GCF_003073215.2). Classification (NCBI taxonomy): domain Eukaryota; kingdom Viridiplantae; phylum Streptophyta; class Magnoliopsida; order Poales; family Poaceae; genus Triticum; species Triticum urartu. The sequence goes on from NW_024120736.1 coordinate 2,669, forward strand.
ACTGGGTGATTATAAAGGTGCTCTATAGGTGTCTCCAAAGGTACATGTTGGGTTGCCGTATTTCGAGATTAGGATTTGTCACTCCGATTGTCGGAGAGGTATCTTTGGGCCCTCTCGGTAATGCACATCACTTAAGCCTTGCAAGCAATGCAACTAATTAAGTTAGTTGCAAGATGATGTATTATAGAACGAGTAAAGAGACTTGCCGGTAACGAGATTGAACTAGGTATTGAGATACCGACGATCGAATCTCGGGCAAGTAACATACCGATGACAAAGGGAACAAACGTATGTTGTTATGCGGTCTGACCGATAAAGATCTTCGTAGAATATGTAGGAGCCAATATGAGCATCCAGGTTCCCCTGTTGGTTATTGACCGGAGAGGTGTCTCGGTCATGTCGACATTGTTCTCGAACCCGTAGGGTCCGCACGCTTAACGTTATGATGATAGTTTCATTATGAGTTTATATATTTTGATGTACCGAAGGTTGTTCGGAGTCCCGGATGTGATCACGGACTTAACGAGGAGTCTCGAAATGGTCGAGATATAAAGATCAATATATTGGACGACTATATTTGGACACCGGAAAGGTTCCGGGTGAGATTGGGACAATACCGGATCACCGGGAGGTTATCGGAATCCCCCGGGAGGTATATGGGCCTTATTGGGCCTTAGTGGAAAGGAGGGGAAAGGAGCAAGAGAGGGCCCCCCTTTCCTTCCTCCCTCCTTCCTCTTCCTTCCGTCTCCTACTTCTAATAGGAAAAAGGGAGTCCTACTCCCTGTGGGAGTTGGACTCCTCCTTAGGGCGCGCCACCCTCCTTGGCCGTCCCCCTCCTCCACTCCTTTATATGCGGTGGCAGGGGGGCACCCCATAGACACAACAATTGATCATTGATCTCTTAGCCGTGTGTGGTGCCCCCCTCCACCATAATCCTCGATAATATTGTAGCCGTGCTTAGGAAGCCCTGCGACGGTAGAACATCAAGATCGTCACCACGCCGTTGTGCTGACGGAACTCATCCGGGGAGTGTCATCGAGCTGTACGTGTGCTAAGAACTCAGAGGTGCCGGAGTAACGGTGCTTGGATCGGTCGGATCGGGAAGACATACGACTACTTCCTCTACGTTGTGTCAACACTTCCGTTGTTGATCTACAAGGGTACGTAGATCATACTCTCCCCTCTCATTGCTATGCATCACCATGATCTTGCGTGTGCGTAGGAAATTTTTTGAAATTACTACGTTCCCCAACAGTGGCATCCGAGCCTAGGTTTTATGGTTTGATGTTATATGCACGAGTAGAACACAAGTGAGTTGTGGGCGATATAAGTCATACTGCCTACCAGCATGTCATACTTTGGTTCGGTGGTATTGTTGGATGAAGCGGCCCGGACCGACATTACGCGTACGCTTACGCGAGACCGGTTTCCCCGACGTGCTTTGCACATAGGTGACTTGCGGGTGACTGTTTCTCCAACTTTAGTTGAACCGAGTGTGGCTACGCCCGGTCCTTGCGAAGGTTAAAACGGAGTCAAATTGACAAACTATCGTTGTGGTTTTGATGTGTAGGTGAGATTGGTTCTTGCTTAAGCCCGTAGCAGCCATGTAAAACTTGCAACAACAAAGTAGAGGACGTCTAACTTGTTTTTGCAGGGCATGTTGTGTTGTGATATGGTCAAGACGTGATGAGATATAAGTTGTTGTATGAGATGATCATGTTTTGTTGAAGTTATCGGCAACTAGCAGAAGCCTTATGGTTGCCTCTTTATTGCATAAGATGCAAGCGCCAAATAATTTCTTTACTTTATTGCTATGCGATAGCAATAGTTGCAAGAGCAATAGTTGGCGAGACGACCATGTGACGACACATTGATATAGATCAAGATGATGGAGATCATGGTGTCATGCCGGTGACGATAGAAATCATGACGGTGCTCCGGAGATGGAGATCAAAGGCGCAAGATGATGATGGCCATATCATGTCACATATTTTGATTGCATATGATGTTTATCTTTTATACATCTTATTTGCTTTGATTGACGGTAGCATTATAAGATGATCTCTCACTAATTATCAAGAAGTGTTCTCCCTGAGTATGCACCGTTGCGAAAGTTCTTCGTGCTGAGACACCACGTGATGATCGGGTGTGATAGGCTCTACGTTCAAATACAACGGGTGCAAAACAGTTGCACACGCGGAATACTCAGGTTATACTTGACGAGCCAAGCATATACAGATATGGCCTCGGAACACGGAGACCGAAAGGTCGAGCGTGAATCATATAGTAGATATGATCAACATAATGATGTTCACTGTGAAAACTAATCCATTTCACGTGATGATCGGTTATGGTTTAGTTGATTTGGATCACGTGATCACTTAGAGGATTAGAGGGATGTCTATCTAAGTGGGAGTTCTTAAGTAATATGATTAATTGAACTTTAATTTATCATGAACTTAGTCCTGGTAGTATTTTTAGCATATCTATGTTGTAGATCAATAGCTCGCGTTGTTGCTTCACTATGTTTATTTTTGATATGTTCCTAGAGAAAATTGTGTTGAAAGATGTTAGTAGCAATGATGCGGATTGGATCCGTGATCTGAGGTTTATCCTCATTGCTGCACAGAAGAATTATGTCCTTGATGCACGTCTAGGTGACAGACCTATTGCAGGAGCAGATGCAGACGTTATGACGTTTGGCTAGCTCAATATGATGACTACTTGATAGTTTAGTGCACCATGCTTAACGGCTTAGAATCGGGACTTCAAAGACGTTTTGAACGTCATGGGGAGCATATGAGATGTTCCAGGAGTTGAAGTTAATATTTCAAGCAAATACCCGAGTTGAGAGATATGTAGTCTCCAACAAGTTCTATAGCTAAAAGATGGAGGAGAATCGCTCAACTAGTGAGCATGTGCCCAGATTGTCTGAGTACAACAATCGCTTGAATCAAGTGGGAGTTAATCTTCCAGATAAGATAGTGATTGACAGAATTCTCTAGTCACCATCACCAAGTTAGTAGAACTTCGTGATGAACTATGATATGCAAGGGATAACGGAAACGATTCCCAAGCTCTTCGTAATGCGGAAATTGACGAAGGTAGAAATCGAGAAAAACATCAAGTGTTGATGGTAGACAAGACCACTAGTTTCAAGAAAAGGGCAGAGGGAAGAAGGGGAACTTCAAGTAGAACGGCAAGCAAGTTGCTGCTCAAGTGAAGAAGCCCAAGTCTGGTCCTAAGCCTGAGACTAAGTGTTTCTACTGCAAAGGGACTGGTCACTGGAAGCGGAACTACCCCAAGTGATTGGCAGATAAGAAGGATGGCAAAGTGAACATAAGTATATTTTATATACATGTTATTGATGTGTACTTTACTAGTGTTTATAGCAACCCCTCAGTATTTGATACTAGTTCAGTTGCTAAGATTAGTAACTCGAAACGGGAGTTGCAGAATAAACAGAGACTAATTAAGGGTGAAGTGACGATGTGTGTTGGAAGTGGTTCCAAGATTGATATGATCATCATCGCACACTCCCTATACTTTCGGGATTAGTGTTGAACCTGAATAAGTGTTATTTGGTGTTTGCGTTGAGCATGAATATGATTTGATCATGTTTATTGTAATACGGTTATTCATTTAAGTAAGAGAATAAATTGTTGTTCTGTTTACATGAATAAAACCTTATATGGTTACACACCCAATGAAAATAGTTCGTTGGATCTTGATCATAGTGATACACATAATCATAATATTGAAACCAAAAGATGCAAAGTTAATAATGATAGTGCAACTTATTTGTAGCACTGCCGTTTAGGTCATATTGGTGTAAAGCGCATGAAGAAACTCCATGCTGATGGGATTTTGGAATCACTTGATTATGAATCACTTGATGCTTGCGAACCATGCCTTTTGGGCAAGATGACTAAAATGCCGTTCTCTAGAACAATGAAGCAAGCAACAGATTTGTTGGAGATCATACATACTGATGTATGTGGTCCGGTGAATATTAAGGCTTGCAGCAGGTATCATTATTTTCTGACCTTCACAGATGATTTGAGCAGATATGGGGATATCTACTTGATGAAACATAAGTCTGAAACATTTGAACAGTTCAAAGAATTTCAGAGTGAAGTGGAAAATCATCGTGACAAGAAAATAGAAGTTTCTACGATATGATCGCAGATGTAAAATATTTGAGTAACGAGTTTGGTCTTCAATTAAAACAATGTGGAATAGTTTCACAAACTCATGCCACATGGAACACCACAGCATAATGGTGTGTCCGAACGTCATAATCGTACTTTATTGGATATAGTGCAATCTATGATGTCTCTTACCGATCTACCACTATCGTTTTGGGGTTATGCATTAGAGACAGCTGCATTCACGTTAAATAGGGCACCATCTAAATCCGTTGAGACGACACCGTGTGAACTATGGTTTGGCAAGAAACCTAAGCTGTCGTTTCTTAAAGTTTGGGGTTGCGATGCTTATATGAAAAAGTTTCATCCTGATAAGCTCAAACTCAAATCGGAGAAGTGCGTCTTCATAGGATATCCAAAGGAAACTATTGGATACACCTTCTATCACAGATCTGAAGGCAAGACTTTTGTTGCTAAATTCGGAAACTTTCTGGAGAAGGAGTTTCTCTCGAAAGAAGTGAGTGGGAGGAAAGTAGAACTTGACGAGGTAACTGTACCTACTCCCTTATTGGAAAGTAGTACATCACAGAAAACTGTTTCTGTGACACCTACACCAGTTAGTGAGGAAGCTAATGATGATGATCATGAAACTTTAGAACAAGATACTACTGAACCTCGTAGATCAACCAGAGTAAGATTCGCGCCAGAGTGGTACGGTAATCCTTTTCTGGAAGTCATGCTACTAGATCATGATGAACCTACGAACTATGAGGAAGCGATGATGAGCCCAGATTCCGCGAAATGGTTTGAGGCCATGAAATCTGAGATATGATCCATGTATGAGAACAAAGTATGGACTTAGATGGATTTGCCCGATGATCAACAAGCCATAGAAAATAAATGGATCTTCAAGAGGAAGACGGACGCTGATAGTAGTGTTACTATCTACAAAGCTAGAATTGTCGCAAAAGGTTTTCGACAAGTTCAAGGTGTTGACTACGATGAGAGTTTCTCACTCGTATCTATGCTTAAGTCTGTCCGAATCATGTTAGAAATTGCCGCATTTTATGAAATCTGGCAAATGGATAAACAAAACTGCATTCTTTAATGGATTTACTAAAGAAGAGTTGTATACGATGCAACTAGAAGGTTTTGTCGATCCTAAAGGTGTTAACTAAATATGCAAGCTCCAGCGATCCATCTATGGACTGGTGCAAGAATCTCGGAGGTGGAATATACGCTTTGATAAGTTGATCAAAGCATATAGTTTTATACAGACTTGCGGTGAAGCCTGTATTTACAAGAAAGTGAGTGGGAGCACTACAGCATTTCTGATAAGTATATGTGAATGACATATTGTTGATCGGAAATAATGTAGAATTATTCTGCAAAGCATAAAGGAGTGTTTAAAAGGAGTTTTTCAAAGAAAGACTTTGGTGAAGCTACTTACATATTGAGCTTCAAGATCTATAGAGATAGATCAAGATGCTTGATAAGTTTTTTCAATGAGTACATACCTTGACAAGATTTTGAAGTAGTTCAAAATGGAGCAGTCAAAGAAAGAGTTCTTGCCTGTATTACAAGGTGTGAAGTTGAGTAAGACTCAAAGCCCGACCACGGCAGAAGATAGAAAGAGAATGAAAGTCATTCCCTATGCCTCAGTCATAGGTTCTATAAAGTATGCCATGCTGTATACCAGATCTATTGTATGCCCTACCACTGAGTTTGGCAAGGGAGTACGATAGTGATCTAGGAGTAGATCACTGGACAGCGGTCAAAATTATCCTTAGTGGAATAAGGATATGTTTCTCGATTATGGAAGTGAAAAAAAGGTTCGTCGTAAAGGGTTACGCCGATGCAAGTTTTGACACTAATCTAGATGACTCTAAGTCTCTGTCTAGATACATATTGAAAGTGGGAGCAATTAGCTAGAGTAGCTCCATGCAGAGCATTGTTGACATAGAAATTTGCAAAATACATGCGGATCTGAATGTGGCAGACCCGTTGACTAAGATTCTCTCACAAGCAAAACATGATCACACCTTAGTACTCCTTGGGTGTTAATCACATAGCGATGTGAACTAGATTACTGAATCTAGTAAACCCTTTGGGTGTTGGTCACATGGCGATGTGAACTATGGGTGTTAATCACATGATGATGTGAACTATCGATGTTAATCACATGGTGATGTGATCTAGATTATTGACTCTAGTGCAAGTGGGAGACTGAAGGAAATATGCCCTAGAGGCAATAATAAAGTTATTATTTATTTCCTTATTTCATGATAAATGTTTATTATTCATGCTAGAATTGTATTAACCGGAAACATAATACATGTGTGAATACA
>NW_024120737.1:0-10521 GCF_003073215.2 Triticum urartu
CTAGACGCACAGTTCGGGACCCCCTACCCGAGATCCGCCGGTTTTGACACCGACACATACCTTGTTAGAACATTCTTAATTCTCAAGGTTTGGTCCCGGTTTGACTTAAAGAATAACAGGCTATCATCCGCGAATAATAGGTGAGAAATGCCAGGGGCCCCTCTACATATCTTAAACTCCTAAATGTTACCTTTATTAATCTCTGAGTGTAACAGTGTAGAGAGACCATCTGCGGCGAGAAGGAATAGATAAGGGGAATACGGGTCACCCTGTCGCAAGCCCCGAGATGGCGTAAAGGACTGAAGGAGAGTCCCATTTAGTCTCACAGCGTACTTGACTGACGTCACACACCTCATTGTCCATCTGATCCATTGGTCTGCAAAGCCAAATTTCCTCAAAACACCCTCAAGGAAGTCCCAGTCCACACGGTCATACGCTTTTGTCAAATCTAACTTGTAAGCGCAGAAAGACCCTTTAGCATCACATGACTTTTGCATAGTATTTATACACTCAAAAGCTACCAAAGCATTATCCGTAATCATCCTCCCAGGAATAAAAGCACTTTGAGTGGGGGTAATAATATCCTCGAGCAAAGGCCTAAGACGATTTACCAGACACTTAGCTACGATTTTAGAAACAACATTACATAAACTAATTGGTCTAAAATCCTTTAAATTAACTGGATCTTTCTTCTTTGGTATAAGAACTATAACTGTATCGTTCACCCCATTAGGCATTACTCTGTCAGCAAAGAATTTCTTGACAACACGAATAATATCCTATTTTAAGGTAGCCCGGTGTCTCCGGAAAAAATGGGTCGGGAAGTCGTCCGCCCAGGTGCTTTTAGTGGGCCGATTTGAAATAATGCATTTGCAATCTCATCGTCAGAGAATTCTCTACATAACGTGTCATTAATTTCAGCATTAACCCGTCCTTGGACATGATCAAGAATTATATTGGGTTCGACCTGATCATCTTTTGTAAAGAGCTCTTGGAAGAATCTTGTGGCCATGTTCTCTAGATCCTTTTTTATCAATGATGTTACCGGTCTCATCCTGGAGCTTCTGAATCGAATTTTTGTTCGCGCGCCAAGTAGCTTTTTGGTGAAAGTATTTTTTATTTTGATCGCCCTCTTTAAGCCATTCTACTCTTGATCTTTGCCGCCAAGCAATCTCTTCTTTATCTTGTAGGTCATCTAATTCCTTTCTTGGCCGCTTTCGCTCTGAGTTTGCATGACTATCATTACGGTTACTGATTGCTTGAATTTTATTTTGAAGTTCTTTTATTTTCTTTGGGATAGAACCAAAATTGTGTTTGCTCCAGTTGTGGAGAGAGCTCATCACACCTGATAGGTTTGCTGTAATATCACCTAAATCTCTGGCTGGACGATGTTTTGACCACGCTACTTCCACTTCTTCACCTAGTTTATTATCCTTTTCCCAGAAAGCTTCATATCTACATTGTTGACTAATTGGTTGACGTACAGTTTGCTGCTCCCAGCGCACTTTAATGGGGCTATGGTCAGACGTTGTACTGACTATGTGATTGGCCTAAAAGTTTGGGAAGATATTCATCCATTCCGGGTTCTCCACCATCCTATCAAGTCTAACTTTAACATTGCGGTAGCCATCTTGGCCATTTTCAAAGGTCCAGGGTGCCCCTATGTAACCTAGATCATGAAGATCACAGTGGGATAGGACTTCTCTAAAATCAAGCATTTGTTTTTGGTTTCTACGAGTCCTAGAAAAATGCTCATCCTGCCACATACACTCATTAAAATTGCTTGCCATAAACCATGGTCCCGGCGTAGTTAAAAGTTTTATTTCACGCATGAGATCCCACATATGGTGGCGCATATGAGTGCAGGGCTCGCCGTAAACAAACGTTCATCTCCACTTTATTCCAGAGGGCATATTACAAATGAATACATCGATAAATCTCTCACCTAGCTTAAATAGTTCAACTTCGATACTCTCATCCCAGAACAGTGCTAGGCCACCCCATTTACCATCTTCTGTAAAGGAAACTACATTACAGAGACCTAGTCTCCATCTAAGACCCTCAACAAACTTTTTATTTTGACGAGTTTCAGAAAGAAACAAAAAATTTGGACGCTGAGCATGCACAAGCCTCACCAATTCTTGAACTTCCCGGGGTCGGCCCAAGCCCCGGCAGTTCTAGCAAAGTATCGTCATGGCTCCACATAGGCACGCTCATTCGCGCCTGTCAGTTGACTAGCGGCCCCATGGCTGGTTGCCTCCATCTTCTTTGCGTCCTCCTTCCCAGTCACCTCCTCCAGCGTCACCGAGGGTGATCCTCTGCTCTTCTTGCTGCTCTCAAAGCTGAACTTTGGCAGGTTGTTTTCATCATTCAGTTCCATTGGAGCTCGATCCTCTCGAATACGCTTGCCAAGAATTTGGTTCTTCCGGCGATAGACGCAAGCAGCGTTGTTGGTGTCACCTGGACCATACATCTCCCGACAGATTGAGCTGTCACTCCTGCTGTAGTCGCGGATCAGGGAGTAGGCCTGCGCCGCCTGCACTGGCCCATCCCTAGCACCCCTAGCAGCTGGCTGCAGCACCACCGGGTAATTTGCAGCGACCCCCAACTCCTCCAGAGCTGGGTTGGTCACTCCAAGGCCATTAACACCATCTTGATGAGTTAGGGAAACAAAAGTCTTCTTAGCCTCACGAACAGCAGCAAGACCAGCATTATGCTTAGCCACCCCAGCTCTGATTGCAGCCACTAGGCGCCCCAGCCCTGGGTTCCTCTTGGCCACCTGGAATAGAGGTTTCCCACGTCCAATGCTACTAGCCCGAGAATGTCCAGAACGGGCACACTGTTCCAATCTGTCTTCAATTTTACATGTTGTTCTGGATTGACCTGCATAGGAATGTTAGCTATCCCGAGCACGTTGGCCGCTCCAGCATCTTCCTTGGCCTTCAGGTTATCCACAGCAGTGACCACCCCTTTCACAACTGCCTTGATTATGGGGTCAGTCATCGTCCGCTCTTCATTATCAGTCATCATCAGGTTGGTTCCCCTCTTAACTGTCTCCCCTGCTTTCTTCTTACTTCCATCTTCTACCTCCATCAAAAGAGTATGGGAAGGGTGCCTTCCAAACTGGAAATTGCACTTGGCACTGCTCATCTCCCCTGGCATATAGAAGCTCCGGTGCTCAAACATCTTGTATGGCAAGGCGCGCTACTCCGCAGAGAATCGCCCTTTCTTCTCCTCTTCTATGATCAGACAAGATTTCTCTGTGTGTCCAATGATGCCACAATAGAAGCAAAAATGGGGAGCACGCTCATACTTTAACGGGCATCTTTTAGCATCTTTTCCGTCTGTACCTTCCAACTTTATCCACCTCCTCAGCGGTTCCACCACCTTGTGCTCGATCTGAATGCGGAGGAACTGGTCTAAGGCACGGCCATTATTGTTGGTGTGGACCAGCCGCACCTTTCCCAGTTTCTCGCCCGCTTGCTCGCAAAGGGTGTTGTCCATCATGATGAACGACGGAAGTTCGTAGATGCGAGCCCACATGGGCAGAATGTCGACGGGGACTTCCGTTGCCGCCCTCATGCCATCATGCGCCACCACCAGGAGGGCGTCGTTGTCATGGATCCATGGGCCGCCTCTTAGGACGTGCAGATAGTCGCCTTCATGTTGTAGTTCAATGACAAACCGGTTGCCCGGCAGTGGCTTCTCAGACATGTCACCACGCAGCTTCCACACACGGCTCATGGTGGTGAACAGGACATTTGGGCTGTACTACACAGCAAGGATAAGCCACTTACAGAAGTTCTTGGCAGCCTCCCTGAAGTCCACCACCAGAGCGTTGTCATCCTCGTCTAGAAGGCTCAGCTTTCCCATTGCCTCCTCCACCTGCTGGTCAAGCCCCTCCGGCGCTAGCAGCGGTGTCGACCATCCACCCTTCTCCATCACTGCAGCTTCTTCTCTCTCCCGTCGGACAGCAGAGGACATGGCTCCAACACCTTGCCCCTCCTTCATATGCCCCTTGCCAGGGTGATGAACAAAGGGGGTGAGGTTATCCCCTTCACAGCTCCCGATCTCGCTCTTCTCTTCAGTCTTCTTCTTTGGTTGGGTTGCAGAAGCCATGGCGCTCACAACGACAGGAGGAGATGGTGGTGTGATTTTGTTCCGATGACCATCTTCTCTGTTTCCCAGCCTTATATAGATCGCCTCTCAAACTTCCTTCCCCGGAGATAGCCCAACCAGGCCGGAATCCGAAGATTGCTCTTCTGATTTCCTTACCGGAATTTGTGATTCCTTTCCATATCTGTCGGCTCCCAAATCCCTCCCTACTCTCTGTCGCTTGCCGAAAAAATACCGACGATCGCCGGGGATAGAAACTAACAGGTGTGGTCTCATTCCTATTCCCCGCATACCATATGGAGACCTTCCCAATTTCTCCGGTGACTCCCATCCCCATTTCTCAATAATTTCAGGAATAGCAAGCAAATCTCATACCTCTGTTGGTTTCCGCTTCTGGTCGCGGAGCTCCCTTTCCGACGCACAGGCCTGTCCTGCAATCATAGGGATGGCCTGGATCTTCTGCACTGGTGGCTCTCCTTGATCTTCCTTCTTCGGGGATCTGCTTTCCTCTTTCCTTCGATTCCCCATCTCGCCTTCAATGATCTCCCATGCCATGTTCTTCAGATCCGCCACCATCGGATCCATCTTACCAACTACAGCTTTTTGTGGTCGCCGGAGCACCACTCTTCCCTTTCTCGCTTTCTCTGTAATGGCAAGCCATCTTCGTTTGAGGTCGTCCACATCCAGTAGTGAGATGTGGTTCCCCGGATTCCTTGCCTCAACAGCGCGCTCTCCCTCTGGGTAGCCGCTCCCCCTCTCCAAGGCACTCCCGGCGTCAAGCTCCGCCAAGGCCATCTCCGCCGCTGGGGGCATCTCCGCCACCGTAGGCGCCTCTCCCCTAATTTCGTCTCTCCCCTAATTTCGTCGCTGGTTGCATTTTTACGACAATGATTAGTAGAGCCTGGGTATTTGATATTGGTTCACTTGCGAATATTTGTAACTCTAAACTGGAGCTGCGGAATAAACGAAGGCTAGCTAAGGACGAGGTGACGATGCGCGGTGGAAATGGCTCTAAGGTTGATGTGATAGCCATCAGCACACTCCCTCTACGTCTACCTTTGGGATTACTTTAAACCTTATTTGGTGCATGCGTTGAGCATGAACATTATATCTGCATCTTGTTTACTGGTTATTCATTTAAGTCAGAGAATAAAGGTTGTTTTATTTATATGAATAATATCTTTTATGGTCATGCACCCATGGTGAATGGTTTATTATTGTTGAATCTCGATGGTAGTGACACACATGCTCATAATATTGATGCTAAAAGATGCAAAGTGAATAATGATAGTACCACATACTTGTGGCACCGCCGCTTAGGTCATATTGGTGTAAAGCGCATGAAGAAACTCCATACTGATGGACTTTCGGAATCACTAGACTTTGAATCATTTAATACATGTGAACCATGCCTCATGGGAAGATGATTAAAATCCAGTTTTCCGGTATGATGGAGCGTGCAAGTGACTTGTTGTAAATAATACATACCGATGTATGCGGTCCAATGAGTGTCGAAGCACACGATGTATATCATTATTTCCTAACCTTCACAGATGATTTAAGTAGATATGGGCATATTTACTTAATGAAACACAAGTCTGAAACATTTGAAAAGTTCAAGGAGTTTCAGAGTGAAGTAGAAAATCATCGCAACAACAAGACAAAATTTATATGACCTGGTCATGGGGGTGAATATCTGAATTACGAGTTTGGTATGCATTTAAGACAATGTGAAATTGTTTCAAAAATCACGCCACCTGGAGCACCACAACATAATGGTATGTTCGGACGTCGTAATCATACTCTATTGTATATGGTGCGTTCTATCATGTCTCTTACCAATTTGCCACTATCATTTTGGGGTTATGCATTAGAGACAACTGCCTTCACTTTAAATAGGGCATCGTCTAAATCCGTTGAGACGGTACCATATGGTTTGACAAGAAAACTAAGCTGTCATTTCTTAAAGTCTGGGGATGCAACACTTATTTCAAAAGGCTTCAACCTGATAAGCTCAAACCCGGAGTGTGTCTTCATGGGATACCCTAAAGAGACAATTGGGTATACCTTCTATCACATATCCGAGGGCAAGATCTTTGTTGACAAAGAATGGATCCTTTCTAGACAAGAAGTTTCTCTCAAAAAAGTGAGTGGGGCGAAGGTAGAACTTGATGAGGTAATCGTACCATCTCTCGAATTGGCGGGTAGTGCAACTTAGAAAGATGTTCCTGTGATGCATACAGGAACTGGAGAGGAAGATAATGATGATGATCATGAAACTTCGAATCAAGATACTACTGAACTTCGTAGGTCGACCAGGACATATACCATCCCTCAATGGTACGGTAATCTTCTCTTGGAAGTCATGTTATTAGACAACAGTGAACCTACGAACTATGAGGAGGCGATGATGAGCCAGGATTCTGACAAATGGCTAGAGGCCATGAAATCCGAGATAGGATCCTTGTAGGAAAACCAAGTGTTAACTCTGGTGGACTTACCTGATGACCGAAAGGCCGTTTGGATCTTTAAGAAGAAGAAGGATGTTGATGGTAATGTTACCATCTATAAAGCTTGACTTGTCACAAAAGGGTTTCGGCAAGTTCAAGGGACTGACTACGATGAGACTTTCTCACCTGTAGCGATCCTAAAAGTCTAGTAGGATTATGTTAGCAATTGCTGCGATTTTCAATTATGAGATCTGGCAGATGGATGTCAAAACGGCGTTCCTTAATGGTTTCCTTAAGGAAGAGTTGTATATGATGCAACCCGAAGGTTTTGTCAATCCTAAGGATGCTAATAAGGTATGCAAGCTCCAATGATCCATTTATGGACTGGTGCAAGCATCTTGAAGATGGAATATTCACTTTGATGAGGTTAACAAACCTTTTGAATTTATCCAGACTTATGGAGAAGCCTGTATTTACAAGAAAGTGAGTGGGAGCTCTGTAGAATTTCTAATATTATATGTGGATGACATATTATTGATTGGAAATGATATAGAATTTCTGGAAAGCATAAAAGGTTGTTTGAACAAGAGTTTTTCAATGGAAGACCTGGGCGAGGCTGCTTACATATTGGGAATCAAGATTGATAGAGATAGATCAAGACTCCTGATATGACTTTCATAGAGCGCATACCTTGACAAGATTTTGAAGAAGTTCAAAATGGAACAGTTGAAGAAGGGGTTCTTACATATGTTGCAAGGTATGAAGTTGAGTAAGATTCAAAGACCAACCATCGCAGAAGAAAGAGAAGGGATGAAAGTCATCTCCTATGCCTCAGCCATAGGCTCTATTATGTATGTTATGCTATGTACCAGACCTGATGTGTGCCTTGCCATAAGTTTGGCTGGGAGGTGACAGAGTGATCCATGAGTGGATCGCTGGACAACGGTAAAAAATATCATTAAGTATCTAAAGAGGACTAAGGAAATGTTTCTCGTTTATGGAGGTGAAGAAGAGATCGTCATAAATGGTTACGTCGATGCCAGCTTCGACACTGATCTGGATGACTCAGAGTCTCAACTGGATACATATTTATTTTGAATGGTGGAGCAGTCAGTTGGAGTAGCTCCAAGGAGAGTGTGGTAGCAACAACTACATGTGACATAGAGACTTTCAAAGTACATATGGATCTAAATGTGGCAGACCCATTGACTAAACCTCTTCCACAAGTAAAACATGATCAGCACCAGAACTCGATGGATGTTAGATTCATAATTAACTACGTAAACTAGATTATTGACTCTAGTACAAGTGGGAGACTGTTGGAAATATGCCCTAGAGGCAAGACTAAAGATGTTATTATCGCATTTCCTTGTTCATGATAAATTTTTATTATCCATGCTATAATCATATTGACCGGAAGCTTAAATACATGTGTGGATACATAAACGAATACCGCGTCCCTAGTGAGCCTCTACTAGACTAGCTCATTGATTAAAGATGGTTAAGGTTTCCTAACCATAGACATGAGTTGTCATTTAATAACGGGATCACATCATTAGGAGAATGATGTAATGGACAGACCCAACCGTAAGCTTAGCATCTGATCGTGCCACTAAGTTCAATTTTCCATAACTTTCCTAATCTCAAGTATCTGTTCCTTAGACCATCATGCCGCTCCTGAATGCGGGAACAATACTTTGTGGGATATCAAACGTTAATTCATAACTGGGTGATCATAAAGGTGCTCTTCAAGTATCTCGGGAAGTATTTGTTAGGTTGCATGGATCGAGACTGGGATTTTTCGCTCCGTGTGACGGAGAGATATCTCTAGGCCCTCTCGGTAATACAACATCGTGAATATCTTGCAAGCATGTGACTAATGAGTTTAGTCACGGGAACTTGTATTACGGAACGAGTAAAGAGACTTGCCGATAATGATATTGAACTAGGTATGGAGATACCGACGATCGGATCTCGGGCAACTAACATATCGCCGGACAACGGGATTAACTGAATCCTCGACATCATGGTTAACCGATAAAGATCTTCATTGAATATGTGGGAGTCAATATGGGCATCCAGGTCCTGCTATTGATTATTCACCGGAGAGGTGTCTTGGTCATGTCTTCATGTTCTCGAACCCGTATGGTCACACACTTAACATTCGGTAATGCTAGGGTAGTATTGGGATATTAATAGTGGTAAGTTAGAAGGTAGTTCGGAGTCCCGGATGGGATCTGAGACATCACGAGGATCTCCTAAATGGTCTGAAGGTAAAGATTTATATATGAAAAGGGGTTTTCAGGGTTCCGGAAAAGTTCGTGAATTTACTAGCGGTGTACCGTGAAGGTTCTAGAAGGTTCTAGAGTGAGGCCCACCTGCATGAAGGGACCCACATGAACATGGGTGGTGGGTCAAGGCCCCACACCTTGGTCCAGGCGCACCAAGATCCTCCCTAAAAGGAATATGATCATATCTAGAAGGGATAAGGTCAAGATCCCTCAAAAGGGGGGATTGCGATCTGTGGGGAAGGAAAGGAGGGATTTCCTTCCTCCCCCCTTGGCCTTTGGCCCTAGGGGCTTGGAGCTCAAGCCACCAGCGCCCCCCCCCCCATGCCTATATAAAGGTGGGGAGGCGCTGGGGCAGTGGCCCTTCCACCCCTTGGCGCATATCCCTCCTGTTACTCCTCCTCCGCGTAGCGCTTGGCGAAGCCCTGTCGGTTTTTCGTTGTCGTCACCACCACCATGTTTTTGCGCTGGCCTAGATCCCATCAACCTCTACCCTCCCTTGCGGCATCAAGAAGGCGGAGATGTCACCGAGCCATACGTGTGCACATCTCGGAGGTGTCGTCCGTCCGGCGCTGGATTGGATTGGATTGCGAAGGGAGTACGACTACACCAACCACGCTCTTTTGATCGTTAACACTTTCAGTCTACAAGGTATGTAGACACTCCCCTCTCATTGCTAGCATCTCCATAGAATAGATCTTTGGTGTTCTGTAGGATTTTTTCATGCAATGTTCGCCGTCAGTTTGGGTGGGCCAGTGTGGTCAGAAGCGGGTGTGGGTGCTGCCCGGATGCCCGCAAAGCCCCCTCCCCCCCCCCCCCCACACACACACACATTTGTCTCTGGTTTGTGGGGTAAAGTGCGTCCGGACCGCCCTACGGACTGATATAGGCCCGTGTTGGATGGCAAAACACGTCTGAACCACGCGGTCCGGCGGACAATTGCGGTCGGTTTGAGGGTCACCGTTGGAGATGCCCTAAAGCTTCATATGATGAAGGACTATGGCAGAATTGAGTGGGCTTACTTGCTGGCCATTGCGCAAAAATTGGGTTTTGCAAATCAATGGGTCTCAATTGTCATGGACATTCTAAGCTCGGTTTCTTCTCAATGATGTTCAATGGAAACTCAAAAAAAATTAAACCCTCAAGAGGAATCCGCCAAGGAGAACCTCTTTCACCCTATCTCTTTCTTATTGGTAGCAGGGGCTTTCATGGCTCCATAAAGCTAATAACCAGTCATCACAACTCGGTGGCATCACAATGGCTCATATGGCATCACCGTTGAATCACTTACTTTTTATAGATGATAGCCTATTGTCCTTTAAAGTAAAGTAGAGAAGGTGCGGAAGAGGTATCACACTTGTTGTATATTACTGTGATGCTTTAGGTGAGATAATTAATAAAGATAAATCATTAGTTTTCTTTAGTAAAGGATGCCCTCGGAGTATCAGAGAGTAGGTGAAGGGTAGCCTCAGTGTCAATAATGACTCCAAATGCTTGGGCTCTGCCTTAGTTTTTGGTAGGCCGGGGGTGTTGGAGTCCTACGTGATTGGTGTCTGAACTCCCACAAAGCATCCCCTGATTTGGTTCCGGTTTGCATAAAATCAAAACTCAACTGGTCCATGGACTGATTCGGGACGCCGTTGGATGGCTTGCAGGATCTGAACCGC
>NW_024120738.1:0-15587 GCF_003073215.2 Triticum urartu
CATATTGCTATTGGTCTACTTGTTTCACTTGCGAATTTGTGAATCTCTTTCAACATTATTGACTCTTGCTAACATTTTACATCAAATTTTTGTGCCACTATCCTCACCGAGCTCCACCATAAGCCTTATTTGTGTAGGTGTGAGAATTGACAAGATCCGGTACCAATTGTGCTATTTCCTTGATACATTATTGAGTGATCTTTGATCCATCCTCAACATTGGATAAGGTACATTGGTCTAGTTCTTTCCTTTCTTCCACTCATATTTGCGCGAGTCTTGTGATGGATTGGCAAGGCATTTCATCTCCGGTCTTCGATAACAACGACGGCGTGAACAACTACATCACCAAAGTGTCAATCTTCGATCTACAACGACAAATGCAAGGCACACAATCAAGATTGCGAGAGCGCATCGAGAACCTCTCCATTGACATTCGCCACTCCGAAGCGAGGAAAAGGGACTACATCGACAACAAGCTTTCCGCACAAAAGTGGGTGCAAGATGCAACGATGGAGGAGATTCGGGCCTTGATCAAGTCTACTTCCCCTTCGTCATCTTCAAGGCGGCGGCAAGCACATCGATCCTCTTCGGAGCACCCAAGCGACACAAGCGCAAGTCATCCATGTCCACATCTCCATGGCGACCACCATCATGTTCGTGATCCATCTCGTCATGAAGGGCATGTCACCTCCAAGCAACATGTGCACGACGACGACGAACGACATCTACTACGAGCTCAAGTGCGACAACGCCACCATCAACATGAAGATGCTCGAGATGCGCCTACCTACAAGTCCCAACAAGCCCTACTTCACGCCAAGTCCAAACTTCATGACCACAAGAGAAGACCGCGATACAAGCACCACCAAGAGCACGCTACGGCTACAACAACCACTTCGGCATCTTTGCCTACTTCCCATGAGTTCGCCTACATCAACATCTTCAACTACAGGGCGACCAACTATGAGCGAGGGAGACACTTCCATCTGCGGAAGCCCCTCAAGGAAGATGGCCGAGCATGGGAATTTCCCTTCGGTCATGGAGACGAGCTACAAGGTGCCACATCATTTGGGCCTCCAACAACAAGACAACAACAAGAAGGTCGAGCAAGGGCCATCCCCTTCGACCACGGCGACGAGCATGAACCTCTTCAACAACATGAAGACGGCACCCATATTGGACTCATACTCCGAGTCAAGCTACGAGACCGCTCATGAGACCTTATCTTTGGTCTTTGAGGAGAGTGATGATGTGCCATCTTCGGCCTTCATCCACGGCTACGACCACGACATGATTGAGCATGGAGACATTTGCACCAACATATCTCCAACAACGACATGTGACGAGATGCCCCAATTGCCATGTGAGGAGAGCCACCACCACATGAGTGACATGAGTGACTCCACCACACATGACATTGAGAGCATTTCCTATGAGAGGATGAGTGTGACCACCACTAGCCCCACACTTGAGAGCATGCCACACATCCTATGTGAGGATGAGAGCCATTTGAGTGACTCCACCAACCATATGAGTGAGAGCATCCGGGAGGGAGTGAGTGAGCCACAACACTTAGTGAGTGAGGTAGTTGACACGGCATGTGAGGCCACTTTAGTTTCTAATGACTTAACCTCTACTCCTAGTGTGTTTTCTTCTTTGGTGCTAGGTCTCCTACATGATGACATGCCTACCCTCGACGAGTCCATACCTCCAATGGAGATGACGATGGCCATGGTGGACGATGATGCACCCCCCACATGGTTCCATCAAGATGAAGATGACCATGACTCGGTCTTTGACACCTCACCTACAACACATGAGCGATGCTCCAAAGGTAACATAGGTGACAGTGCTTCTCTTGTCCCACTAGTGGACTATTTTACGAATGATTGCTTGCATGATGTTGACACACCTATACCCATGCTTCAAGCTAGTGCGACTTCTTCATGTCGTGACTTACCTATTTATGATAAATATGATGATGAGCATGTTGAGTTGCCTAGTTGTGATGCTATGCTACATAGGATATCATGTGAAAATTCTTTTGGTCACATCATGTTTGACAATCCATTAACCTTGTCATATGCTATGAGTGAGATCTCCAATATTACTTCATTTCAATCTCAACATAGTAACTATGCATGCCCCGTTAAAATAAATCCCATTTGCACATATGGCATAGATGATGAGATGATGGTCATTGGCTTTTGTTTTTCATGTGATGATATTGCCATGCTTCCTTTACACGATTTTCACAATTCATCTACTATGTCATGCCATGATCACATTGCTCCAAATATGCATTGTTTTGAATGTTGTCAATATTCTCCATGTGATGTTTCCATTAATGCTCATGAGGAGACCCCCATAGTTTCCTCATACATATTAGGAGATTTTGATGCATTCCATACATTGCATGATTCTCATAATTGCTTGCACCGTATGCATTCCATGAATAACAATGCTCTACATATTTCTTATGATGCATTACACAATTTGAGTCTCCATTATGCTATACATAACAACAAACCTATCATTATGGTTGACATGTTTCTATATCACGCATCTCATTTATTTGAGCATTGGCTATTTTGTGCTAACACCAGCACATGTGCATCATGATGGATGATGTGTACATCTACCACGCACACACAATTTTCCCTTTTTCTTTGTTTTGTGTAGGTACTCATGTATACTCGTCAACCTCTCAATCCCAAGAGTTGACGAAATGAGCTCTTGAGAGAAAAGATGACTTGGGATCCCATGAACTATCCTTACCACCACTCTCTTCGCGTAACGACTACGCACATCTCTTTCACTTGGCTCTCACACGGCTATGGGCTATATACCGCTCTCTTGCTCGTTTTACCGTGTTCACTTTGCATGTTATGCTTGCTTCTATGCTTTTGCCATGCAATTGTGACCCTTGCTTGCATCTACCCATGATTCACAATTATGTTACTCCTATGTGTATTTGCATGCTTGGTGGAGATCCTTGTTGCTATTGCCATGTTTATCATGTGCCTCATGCTATTGATGCTATTTTGCTCATATCCTCTTTTCATGCTTGTGATATGTCTTGTGCATTATTCATGCCCACCATTTGCACACATGACATACTTGACATGATTCTTTCTAGTATGTTGCATCTTTGCAATACTAGCTTGCTTACCTTGATTCCGATGATTGCTTGCTTTGTCGCATCACCCATGTTCAATTCTTCATTGCTTTCTTGGGTTGATGACGTATATGTTCATGCCTCTCACATGATATATTTTGTTCATTGTCGCTTTCCTCCAATTGTTGTATTGATCGTGGAGACTTGGACACTTTACTTGTGATGTATGCTTGCTTGATTGAGCCTATTGTATTTAGTTGTCCTCGCATCATCATATGCCTCCATACTATGAAATGCTCCCTTGTACTTTCTTATGATGAGCATGATGCATCCACGTGTTGGGTATTTTACCACACGAATGATAGGTTTTGCATCTCCGCGAACCTCATTTGTTTTTCTGAGTGTTTGTCATGTTCTTTCATGTTGAAGGATTCACAAGGTGATACCTTCATGAGACAATTTGGTCATGTGAAGGCATACATGATGTGCAACACCAACATTTGCAAGAATCTCCTAAAGGTGAACTCCTTCCCTTTGAGCCATCCTCAAATATGCATATTGGATGGGTCACTCTTTCATTGTTGTTTCCTTCTTCCTGTCTAGATCCATTATGTTTAGATCCATTATGTTGTTTAATACCCCTCTGATCTTGAGCTTGATTATTATTTGTGAGTAGTTACCTTTGTTCTTGAGGTCACGGGAGAAATCATGTTGCAAGTAATCATGTGAACTTGATATGTGTTTGATATTTTGATAGTATGTATGTTGTTATTCCCTTAGTGGTGTCATGTGAACATCGACTACATGACACTTCACCATATTTGGGCCTAAGGGAATGCATTGTGGAGTAGCAATTAGATGGTGGGTTGCGAGAGTGATAGAAGCTTAAAACCCACTTTATGCGCTATTCCGTAAGGGAACGATTGGATCCAAAAGTTTAATGCTATGGTTAGAATTTATTCTTAATAATTTTCTCGTAGTTGCGGATGCTTGCAGGAGGGTTAATCATAAGTAGGAGGTTTGTTCAATTAATAACAACACCTAAGAACCGGTCCACCCACATATCAAATTATCAAAGTAGGGAACACAAATCGGACCAACATGATGAAAGTGACTAGATGAACTTCCCGTGTACCCTCAAGAACGCTTTGCTTATCATAAGAGAACATTTTGGCATGTCCTTTGCCTCAAAAGGATTGGGCTACCTTGCGGCACTTTTGTTACTATTATCGTTACTTGCTCATTACAAATTATCTTGCTATCAAACTACTCCGCTACTTACAATTTCAGGACTTGCAAACAATACCTTACCGGAAACTACTTGTCATTTCCTTCTGCTCCTCGTTGGGTTCAACACTATTACTTATCAAAAAGAGCTACAATTGATCCCCTATACTTGTGGGTCATCAGGGCTCTCCGAGGCCGCCCCCACAAAGAAGAAGCCACAGTTCTTCCGGGTCCACGTGGAAACAAACAAGGTGTCACTGGACGGCACCACCTCGAGCCCCTCCCTTGCCATTGTGCCCAACCTCTCCCCCAAATTGGAAGACGCGCTCATCGCCTTCCTCCCAGCAAATGCTGATATGTTCGCCTGGACAGTATCATACATGTTCAGTGTACGGAGGGAGGTGATCAAGCACCACTTAGCCGCATGTCCCAACGCACGCCACTTGAAGTAGAAGGTATGGTGCTAGGCACCTGAGAAGAAATAGTTCATCGTGCAAGAAGCCGAGAAGCTACAATAGGTAGGAGTCATCCACAAGGTGCTTCACCCCGAGTGGATCGCCAACCCTGACGTTGTCCCCATGGCCAATGGCAGCAAGCACATGTGTGTCCACTTCACCAACCTCAACAAGGAATGCCCCAAAGACCCCTTCCCCCTCCCACAAATCGACCAGATTGTAGATTCGACCGCTGGGTGCGATCTGCTATGCTTTCGGGATGCCTTCTCAAGTTACTACCAAATCAAGATGGCCGAGGGGGATGAGGAGGAGACCGCTTTCATCACCCCCCTATGGAGTGTTCTGCTACATCTGCATGCCCTTCGGCCTGAAGAGTGCAGGATCCACCTTCATGAGGCTGATGCGCATCGGCCTGGTGCCCCAAATGGGAAGGAATGCGGAGGCCTACATCGATGAAATTATCGTCAAAAATCACGAGGCAAGGTCACTCATCACAGACCTCGAAGAAACATTCGCCCACCTCTGCAACATCTACCTCAAGCTCAACCCCGCCAAGTGTGTCTTCATGGTCCCCACAGGCAAGCTACTTGGCTTCCTGGTTTCCCACTGCGACATCGAGGCTAACCCTGAGAAGATCAAAGTCATCAAGGAGATGCACCCGCCCTGGAACCTCAAGGAGATGCAGCGCTTGGCAGGATGCATGGTGTTGCTTGGTCCGTACATGTCCAAGTTCAGCGAGAAGGCCCTACCCTTCTTCAAGCTCATGAAGCGGTCGGGCCCCTTCAAGTGGACCCCCGAGGAGGATGTAGCCTCTGAGGGCCTCAAGAGGTACCTCACAAGCCCTCCCATCCCGGTCGCCCCACGCCTACATTTGCGGTCACCCTAGAAGGTTAGCATGGCCCAAGTCGTAGAGTGCGAGGAGCAAGCCCACGATAAGGAGAAGACTACAGTGCCAGCCTCGCGAGCCTCCCGAGCTCCCTCCGAAGGACCATCCCGAGGTCCCTCCTATCGAGGACCCATGAAGAGCAGCCTCGTGAGCCTCCCGAGCTCTGCACCAAGGACCCCGCATCAACATGCCTTGTCGAGCACCTCGTATACTTTGTCAACACGGTGCTGCGAGACGCCCGCGAGCGCTACCCCATGTAGCAGATGCTGCTCCTCTCGCTCCTCCTCGCTTCAAGGAAGCTGCAGCACTACTTCCAAGGCCATCCCGTCAAGATGATCACGTCATACCCACTGGAGCAAGTACTGTGCAGTCCCAACGCCACCGACCGCATCGCTGAATGGAACATCGAGCTATAGCCCTTCGAGTTGGAGTTTGACACCATTAGGATAATCAAGGGCGCGACCCTGGTGGACTTCATAGCGGATTGGAGAGAACCACACCAGGAGGAGCCTCGTGAGGAAGTATCTACACTGCCTGGCGATGGCACCCCCACAGGTTGGACCCTGCACTTCGAAGATACGTTCTCGCGGCTGGGCGTGGGGTTGGCGTCATGCTCACTTCACCAACAAGGGACAAGCTATATTATGCAATGGAGCTCGGCTTCAAGCCTAGCGACATGGTCTCCAACAACATCGTCGAGTACAAGGGCCTCATCCCCGACCTCAAAGTTTCGCATGCCCTTGGCATCAAGAGCATCACCATCAAGGGAGGCTCACAGCTCCTTGCAACTTCTCCAACAAAATCTACACGCCTAAGGACGAGCACATGGCCGCATACCCCAAGGAGGTGCACAAGCTCGAGAAGCGATTCCTGGGCATGGTGCTCCAGCACATCCCCCGCGGTGACAACAAGGAGATGGACGACATTGCCAAGTGGGCTTCACATCGCGAGCCCCAATCCTAGGCGTCTTCGGGGAGCGCCTCCTGTCGATGTCAAAACCGGCAGATCTCGGGTAGGGGGTCCCGAACTGTGCGTCTAAGGATCGAAGGTAACAGGAGGTAGGGGACACAATGTTTACCCAGGTTCAGTCCCTCTTGATGGAGGTAAAACCCTACGTCCTGCTTGATTGACTTAGATGAGTATAGGGGTTACAAGAGTTGATCTACCACGAGATCATAATAGCTAAACCCTAGATGTGTAGCCTGTATGATTATGATTGCCTCTACGGACTAAACCCTTCGGTTTATATAGATACCACAGGGGGCTAGGGTTGTACAGATTCGGTTTACAAAGAAAAGAATCTTCATATCCGAACGCTAAGCTTGCTTTCCACGCCAAGGAGAGTCCCATCCAGACACGGGGGAAAGCCCTCGATATTGTATCTTCACGGCCCATTAGTTCAGCCCACATTATATAGCCTAGACGCCCGAGGACCCCCTAGTCCAGGACTCCCTCGGTAGCCCCTGAACCAGGCTTCAATGACGACGTGTCCGGCGTGCAGATTGTCTTCGACATTGCAAGACGGGTTCCTCCTTCGAATATCCCAAAACAAAGGAGCTGTATTCGGCTCCTGAATGGTGACGCAGTATCTGGCTTTTGTACCTTCGGCTCTATTTAGGTGGGTTCTTCATTACAATCCGCACTGTCGATAATCCAGCGACAATCTTAACGTTTTTTACAATTCCACCCCCTGATGGCGCTTCGACTTTTGCACGCAGGATGAATACGAACAGTCCATGTCCTTTTTGTAAATAGGTCCTTTACCACATTTAGAAGGCATCTATATAAGGTGATATAGACATCCAAATGACATCCCTCATCGCGCATAAAGGATATCGCCAAATCTAGCCACGAGCAAAGCCTTGGACCATGGCCAGCGCTCCAGGCTCCTGCTCACGTCTCCATGGCCCTCAAGAGGGCGATTGGCAGAGTTGCTCCATGCCTTATCTTCAGTTAAGTCGGCTCCAGATGCAAGGCTACCTCCCTCCCGCGGATCTGGTCTCCGCTCGAGCGGGATTGTACTCAATAGGCAATGACGCGATGGCCGAGAATTTCCTGAACCCCAATAAGGAGGAGAGGGTGTGCTTCGTCCCATTCTTGCTGCGGGGCCTAGGATTTCCAATCCATCCCTTTCTTAGGGGGTTATTGGAATTTTACAGCATCCAACTACACAACCTCACCCCAGGTTCGATTTTGCACATCTCACGCATTGTTGCCCTCTGCGAGCTATTTTTGGGTATCGAAGCCCACTTTGAATTATGGAGGAAGTTCTTTTGTCTCGTTCCTCGCCACCGAGGAGGCTCTATTTTCAAGGTGTGTGGCGCTAAAGTATGGCGTATAGCCGGGTCCGGATACCTTGCAGGAACACCTAAAGAGGTTTACCTGCAATGGACTTTGGAATGGTTTTATGTGGAAGACGTCCCACTGCCGGACCCAGTTCATAGTGGCCTCCCTGAATTCTCTAGTGCTCCTTTAAGGAAGCACCTCAACTGGCGTCCCCAAAGTCCCAAAGAAGAGGACAGCGCGGAGATACAACGGTTGGTCAGCAAGGTCAGGCTGCTGGCCCACTCCAAACTATCAATCGTCGAAGTCATGGCGATCGCAATAAAGAGGTGCGTGCAGCCCCTCCAATCCAGAGTAACTCCTTTATGGTGTTACAACGGAGAAGACGACGCATCTCGTTACAGGCGGCAGGGTCCGGATCCCCCAGCCGAACTGGCCTCTATTTTGGCCGATCTGTATAAGGGCGAAAAAGAAGATTTTCTTCGCTTAAACTGTCAGGAGGCCTATTCCATGTACACTACTGTTGAATGGGTAAGATCTCGATTCATCTGTGCTTATTTTACTACATCATAGATACTGATCAAACGTACTTTTCATTGCCTCCAACCTTAGTCATGGAAGAGGATGATCGAGGACGTCCATTATCCTGCTCCTCAGCCGGAGGATCATAATCGCGATAAGGATCATGGCTTTTGTGAGGATCCGGATATATATATATATGTATATATATACATATACATATATATATATGGTGTATTCTATCAGGCGAGCCTTGACGGTTTGGAAGTGGCCATTATCGGCGACTACCCTTGCCTTTACCCATTCTAAGAAGAGATCCTCATTTGTATCCTTTCCTGTTGTACTAATCCGCATTTCATCAGGATCGGCGTTCCAAGGACCGTAATTCTTCGAGGACGTCCCCCGCGCAAGGCCATCGTTCAAAACGAAAAGGAGCCGGGAGTACTGCGGAGGCTTCACAGTCTTCCAAGAGGTATTCGTACTTAATGCATGCCTAGGCATGAGTCTCGAACGTTTAAAGGCCTCCCCCTTTTTATCTTTTAGGAGGAGTATACAACAAACGGTGGGAAAGCGCCCAGTTAGCCAAATGCCCACTAATCCGGTGCCGAACTCGCCTATTGGGACGCGAGCAAAATCCGCGCCCGTTCCACCTCCTCTAGAGGATTCGGATGACGTATCGGTCACAAATTCCATAGTGGAGAGCTTGATGAACCACCGTCATTTTAAGGAGGCCATGTGTACGCCGGACTTGTCCGAAAAAGAATTCACCGCACTGAATTCGATGAATGCATATATCCGGGCAACTCGAGATGGCCTTGCCAGAATTATTCAGCTGTTCTCAAAGAAAATACAGGTGAAATTTGACACAATGTAACATGGTCATATGCCCGTAGCCCCCAAGACTTGAAGCTGTTGGCCCAACTAATTGAAGGATTGTTATATCGTCAGGCACTCACGAATAATAACACATTGTCCAAGGAGCTTGAAGGGTGTCAGACCAAACTAGCTGTTGTCACCGCCGAACTGGAGAATTTGAAGAATTCCAGAAAGGAAGTAGATGGTAAGCACAACAATGTCCGGGAAATATGATTGTGCGCTGACAATGATTTTAAAATATGCAATGTTTTGGTTTCAGCGGCAGGATCGACGAAGCAGTTGGAGGAGAAGCTAAAGGCTGCTCAGGCGGATAAGGAGCATGCCGAAGGGCAAGAAGCCACTGATCAACGTATACTAACGCGAACCAGGCATGAGAAGAACAAGCTGCAAGATGCTAACATCAAGCAGGCAGAGGAGCTGAAGGACATACGAGCCCAACTGGCAGATGCCTTAAAAGAGAACAAAAAGCTGAAAGGTGACATATTCAGTATGATTTTTAACCTTACTTCCATACAGTCTCCTAATGGGAAGTTTTAACAACTTTTATTTCTGTAGGCGTGCTGACTGGGCGGTCCAAAGAAGAGGTGTCCGGATTTCAAGGCGATCTGCTACAAGAGCTGTCCAAAATGCATGAACAAGCCTGGAAGGCACTGAGGAACATTGCTAAAGCTCTATGGCCATCCGATTCTCCTCCAGGAAGTATGGAGGAGCTCCTGAATTTATTCAAAGGAGCTCGTCGCCGTCTTGGACTATGGAAGGTATCGGCATGCTGAGAAGGTGCACGAGAGGCCTTGGCCATGGTGAAAACACGGTACACCAGACTTGATCCGAATCATATGGCCCGGGTCGGGCCTCAGGGACCAGACAGATCGACAATTCCTGTTAGCTTAGTATATGACCAAGTAAAGATAGCCGCCAAGTTTTCTTAGCAGGATTGTAAGCTAGACAACTTATTAGATGGTCTAGAGGAGGAGGAAGTTTTTGAGTCCAAGTAGTAATGTACTTTTATCGACAAACGTATCTCCAGCCGAATTATAAAACAATTGTCATGACAGAACTTTTGCTTTAACGACCTAAATCCAAAGTTTGGAGTGTTTCTGAATAGTGTACTGGTGGTAAGCACCGAAGTATGTTCAGAAACCAGGCGGACCAGTCATAGTTTCTTGAATAGACAAGTTGTATTTGGGGAGGTATGTTATATTACATTTTATCATAAGAAACATCTTCCAGAGAGAATAGTTTCGTTAAGGGGTCCTTTCCCTGGGCCAGCGTGCGTTGTTGTGCATGCCTGAGTTGTGATGCTAAAAATCACGGTGTGTTATATTTTGGGGGCTTGCAGTGCAACGAGTGCAGTTTATCTTTTGTTCGCCGACCTATTATTTCCTTAAAAACTCTAGCTTTCGGCTTCACCCGTCTGAGGTACACGTCCGGATAACCCGGCTGTAACAATCACAGAGGTGATCCCTTTATGCCCTAGCCGAACAAGTGAAACATAGGGCCTAAGCACAGGAGCCAGGCAACCCAGCTTGGCAAAAACTTAAGTCATAAAGGTGCATATAATGGCGAAGAGAAGGCATATATGAGAAGACGACACATATATACGGTGAGCTTGATGCTCGAAAAATAATAATAAGCTTCTATGACTAGAAGCCCCCAGGTATTGGGGGGATGTACATTTAAAGATGTATACCCCTTAAGTGTGCGATTTATCTGAACACGGGCTAGAAGTCATATAAAAACGAAAAGAAGAAAGAGACAAATAAAGAGAAGAAAGGTAACGAACAATGAGTCCGGGCTTAGGCGTAGAATCTTTGGAGTCTGTCATCATTCCATGGGTTCGGCTCTAGGCGATTGTCCGATGCATTACGAAGGCGGTAGGCTCCTCTCGTGAGAACTTCATCTATAATGAAGGGACCCTCCCATTTGGGCTTGAGCTTTTCCTTTTTCTTCTCTGGTAGGCATAGAATGAGTTCACCAACATTATAAGTCTTGGCTCGCACTTCTCTACTTTGGTATCTTCGAGCTTGTTGTTGGTAGAATGCTGAACGAGCTTTTGCGACATTGCGCTCCTCCTCCAGGTCATCTAAGTCATTTTGCTGATCGAGCTCGGCCTCTCTCTCTTCATACATGCGTACTCGAGGTGAGTCATGAATAATATCGCAGGGCAAGACGGCCTCTGCGCTGTACATCTGAAAAAACGGTGTGTATCCGGTCGTGCGGTTGGGCGTGGTCCGCAGCCCCCAGAGTACGGAGTCGAGCTCCTCAACCTAGTGTTTATCTGACTCCTTTAAGGATCGCACTAGTCCGGGTTTAATGCCACTCATTATCAAGCCATTAGCACGTTCGACTTCACGGTTTGTTTGAGGGTGATAGATGGATGCATAATCGAGCTTGATGCCTAGATTAGCACACCAAGTTTTTACCTCGTCAGCTGTGAAGTTAGAGCCGTTATCAGTAATAATGCTGTGTGGGACACCATTCTGGTCTACAACACCAGATATGAAATCTATCACTGGTCCAGCTTCGACCGTTTTAACTGGTTTGGCCTCTATCCACTTAGTAAATTTATCCACCATGACCAACAAGTATTTTTCTTATGGTTTCCCCCTTTAAGGGGTACGACCATGTCGAGCCGCCAGACTGCAAAAGGCCAAGTAATGGGGATTGTTTGTAGGGCGGTAGGTGGCATATGGCTTTGATTGGCGAAAAGCTGGCATCCTACACAATGTTGGACGAGGTCTTGTGCATCTGCTCGGGTCGTAGGCCAGAAAAAACCGGTACGGAAGGCCTTACTTACAAGGGCCTGGGCTGCGTGTGATGACCGCCAAGACTAGCATGAATTTTAGCCAAAAGTTGCCGCCCTCTTCTATGGAGATACATCTTTGAAGGACGCCGGTAGTACTTTTCTTGTAGAGTTCACCTTCATGAACCTTGTAGGCTTTTGAGTGTCGAACGGTACATCGAGCCTCGTTCTGGTCCTCAGAGAGCTCTCGCCTATTAAGGTAGGCCAGGAAGGGTTCGGTCCATGGGGCGATCACTACCATGATTACATGGGCCGATGGTGTTATTTCGATGGCCGAGCCCCCGATGATATCGGAATTGTGTTCGGAATCTGGGGGTATAATCGGCTCCGGACTGGTGTTGCTGCTCTCGTCCTGCCATACCGCAGATGGCTTGAAGAACCTCTCAACAAAGGTATTGGGGGGGACGACATCGCGCTTAGTGCCCATGCGAGCAAGGACGTCCGCTGCTTGATTATTCTCTCGGGCCACGTGATGAAACTCGAGCCCCTCGAACCGAGCTGATACTTTAAGTACGGCGTTGCGGTAAGCCGCCATCTTCGGATCTTTGGCATCAAATTCTCCATTTATTTGGGATATTGCAAGGTTTGAATCCCCACACACCTCGAGGCGTTGTGTGCCCATAGAGATGTCCATCCGAAGTCTGTGCAATCAGGCCTCATATTCGGCTGCGTTATTAGAATCTGTTTATAGTATTTGGAGCACATAACGGGCTGTGTCTCCAGCGGGGATGTCAGGATGACACCAGCCCCATGTCCGGCTAGCATTTTAGAGCCGTCGAAGTGCATCACCCAGTTGGAATATATGTCATACTCTTTAGGGAGTTCAGCCTCTGTCCATTCGGCGACGAAGTCAGCCAACACCTGAGATTTAATGGATCGGCGTGGCTTATATGTTATTTCAAACATTAAGAGCTCAATGGCCCATTTGGCGATCCAGCCGGTGGCGTCCTGGTTGTTTATGATATCATTAATTGGTACTTTGGAAGCCACCATGATTGAACACTCTTGAAAGTAGTGCCGCAGCTTCCGGGATGCCATGAAGACCACATACGCTATCTTTTGATAATGTGGGTATCGGGATTTGCATGGTGTGAGGACCGTCGATACATAGTATACTGGTTTTTGGAGTGGGAACTTATGTCCCTCTTCTTCTTGCTCGACGACAAGCATCGCACTCACCACATGGTGTGTTGTAGATATGTATAGTAACAAGGGTTCGCTGACGTTTGGCGTGCCCAGGATTGGGTTGCTTGCTAACAAAGATGATGTAGGGTAGAACCCTAGTGTCCCGATCTTTCATGAAAGGAGCGAATCCCGCAATGAACACGAGGAGGGAAACGAGGGGAAAATCACGAAGGGAACACAAGAGAACACTCAAACCAACAAGAATGATCACACATGCGCTAGATCCATGAACACAAAGGGAGATACAAGATCCAAAGTCGTCAACGGACGATACAAGAGGTAACCGGTTCTTCTCCGTGAGGAGGTCTTGAATCCACAAGGGGATCTTCCCGTGAGGGGTCTTGAATCCAAGGGGATCTTCTCCGTAGAGGGGCTGCGGTCTCTCTCGTGGAGTAGATCCGATATGGATGAGAGAAGCTCTATCTCTCAAATGAGCTATCACAACGCTAACCCTAACTAGGAGGAGGGGGAGTAGTACATATAGTCTAAGCCATGAAGGGGTAAGTGGGAAAGGGGATACATGGGCCTCGGGCCCTATCCATGCGCAGGCAGGTGCCGGATGTCCGAGCGTCGGGCCAGATGTCCGAGTCTTCACGGGGAGCCGGATGTCCGGGCTGGCAGGCCGGATGTCCGGGCTGACGGAGCTGGTCACGGTGCTCTATGGAATGGCTTGTCCGGATTTCCGGGGGCGAGGCCGGATGTTCGGGTGTTGGCGAGGCACCGGATGTCCAGGGCCTGTAGCACTTCGGCTGCAGGGTTGCTGCTATTGTTGACATCTTCAGGGGCCGGATGTCCGGGTCCTGGGAGATGTCTCCGTCTTCTTCCGTCGTCTCTTCCATGCTTCCCTCGTGGATGGTGTAGTTGTTCCTTGGCGCTTGCACTCCTCCTCAACATCCGTGAAGCTCCGACAATACCTATGCATGCACACGGGAGAAGTGTCAAGTAGTATACCATCCTCGAAGGGGTCAAGTGAGCAAAGGGTAAAGGAGGTGATTCACCTTTGTGTATGTGAAGTAGATGTCGCATGTGTCACTTGCCGAATGGACTATTGACATGGTGATGTCCGTAGGATGCTCCGCATCATCTCCCCTCCCTTTGGAAAGATCCGACCTCGGATCAAAATCCAAATCACCATGGGAAAGAGATGGCGTCGCCGTGTAGGAGTGGTCGATCACCAAGTTCTCGTCATCTTGAAGCTCGAAATGGGCACTCTCCAATGTCACACCATCTTGGGATTCCTTCAAAAGGAGCAAAGACAACAAACACTTGGAAAAACAAATGTGGTTAGCGTTAGTGCAAAACCAAGCATTGAAGAGGTGATTCACCAAACAAGTGTCGTCATCATGCAAAGCATATGCTTTGACAAAGGATTGTGACATGGCATATAAGCATATAAATTGAGCAGAAGTAAGGATATGATGGAAACAAGTATGCAAATGTGAGGTAGTGATGCAAATATGTGTAACAAGAGAATAAGCATCTACCTCGACACAAGGGGAGCCAAAGAATATTCTCAAGTATTAGCAGCTGAGTTGTCAATTCAACCACACGTGGAAACTTAATATCTGCAGCAAAGTATTTAGTAGAAAAGTAATATGATAGTAGTGGTAACGGTAGCAAAAGGTAACCGTAGCAAAAGTAGTGTTTTGGTATTTTGTACTGATAGCAATAGCAACGGAAAAGTAAATAAGCGAAGAACAATATATGGAAAGCTCGTAGGCAATGGATCAGTGATGGAGAATTATGCCGGATGCGGTTCATCATGTAACAGTCATAACCTAGGGTGACACAGAACTAGCTCCAATTCATCAATGTAATGTAGGCATCTATTCCGAAAATAGTCATACGTGCTTATGGAAAAGAACTTGCATGACATCTTTTGTCCTACCCTCCCGTGGCAGCGGGGTCCTAGCGGAAACTAAGGGATATAAGGCCTCCTTTTAATAAAGTACCGGAACAAAGCATTAACACATAGTGAATACATGAACTCCTCAAACTACGGTCATCACCGGTAAGTATCCCGATTATTGTCACTTCGGGGTTAACGGATCATAACACATAATAGGTGACTATAGACTTGCAAGATAGGATCAAGAACACTCATATATTGATGAAAACATAATAGGTTCAGATCTGAAATCATGGCACTCGGGCCCTAGTGACAAGCATTAAGCATAGCAAAGTAATAGCAACATCAATCTCAGAACATAGTGGATACTACGGATCAAAC
The DNA here is from genome assembly GCF_003073215.2 of Triticum urartu. Lineage (NCBI taxonomy): Eukaryota > Viridiplantae > Streptophyta > Magnoliopsida > Poales > Poaceae > Triticum > Triticum urartu. The sequence goes on from NW_024120738.1 coordinate 15,583, forward strand.
CCTAA
>NW_024120739.1:0-13685 GCF_003073215.2 Triticum urartu
ATCAACCCAAGAAAGCAAGTAATAATGGAACATGGGTGATGCGACAAAGCAAGAAATCATATGAATCAAGGCAAGCAAGCTAGTAGTGCGAAGATGCAACGTACTAGAAGGAATCATGTTAAGTATGTCATGTGTGCAAATGGTAGTCATGAATAATGCACAAGACACATCACAAGCATGAAGGCAAGATATGAGCAAAATAGCATCAATAGCATGATGCACATGATAAACATGGCAATAGTAACAATGATCTCCACCAAGCATGCAAATACACAGCCGTGCTCCTTCTTCAACCTCTGTTCTTGCTCCTGTCTGCCGTGGGTGGCAGTGCTGTCGCGCATCCGAACCAGTCAAGTTTCCCACTCCTCTCCATCTGCGACACCACTACCGTGTCTTCCCCATCTCCGGGTTATTCCAGTCTGGGGCCTCGCCGCCGTCCACTGGCCTTGGTGTGCTCGACACGGTGTGGTCTACGTGGTCAACAACCGAGAGTCATTGGAAAATGAATATACGTGAGAGGCTGACAGTGGGGATGCACCATGCCCATGGACCCATGCATGCAACTGCATCCTTTTTACCCTGAAAAGTATGTTTTCTCCCCCTGACTGCTGGGACCCACCAGCTACATCTTCGCACGCAAGGAAGTGCATCCTTATTACGGGCAAAAAAATATCCCCCTGACAGCTGGGACCCAGCATCTATATCTTCGCACGCAAGGAAGCGCGTCCTTATCCTCCCTGACAGTTGGGAACCACCCGGTTGAAGCGTACGTACCGTTGTCTGTCTTGTCGGAACGTGCACGTACATACTGGTCGATCGATCTCTCTGCAAGTATGAACCGTGGCCGAGTAAGGAGCGGCACAAGTCATAGTAGAGCCCCCCACTTAGCAGTTCAGGTTGTCCCGTCTAAATCGTGTACACATACATACAGCCACACGCCAAAAAATACGGCAACGTACGTACATACGAGCATGGTCTCGAACGCCTACTCGCGCATACGTACGGCCAGGGCTCGTGTACATGGCTGGGTCGGAACGGAGAAACTGCGTTGTCATCGTGTTCTTGGGGAGGCGACGGAATGCATCGTGTTCATCGAGAGGCAACGGAACACATGCTGTTCATCGGGAGCCAACCGGCTTGGACGGAACAGCCGATGGAAACGAGGCCTGGAAGACCGCAGAACGGAGGAAACGGCCTTGTGTTCGACCGACCACGGTCAAAACGGGATCATGTTCATCGGGAGGGGTCTGGCGTACCGCAAAACGGAGGAAATGGACTTCTCTTGGACCTCCTACGGTGGAAACGGGGTCCTGTTGATCGGGAGGGGTGTGGCGTACCCCAAAACGGAGGAAACGGACTTGTGTTGGAGTGCTACGGTCGAAACGGGGGTCCTGTTCATCGGGAGGGGTGTGGCATACCGCAAAACAGGACTCCACGAGATACTGTTCATCTCCACCGTCGACTGCCTCCACGGGCTACTGTTCATCCACCGTCGACCTCCTCCAGCCTCCACCTGCGAATGTTCATCCACGGGCTCCTGTTCATCCAGCCTCCACCGCGCGCTCCTCCACCGGCTACTGTTCAACCAACCCTCTCCACGGGGTCCTGTTCAACCACCCCTCCACGGGCTACTGTTCATCTAGCCCTCCACCGGCTATAATTCAACCAGCCCTCCACGGGGTCATCCTGTTCATCCAGCCCTCCACGGGGTCCTGTTCATCCACCCCTCCCCGGGGTCCTGTTCATCCACCCCTCCCCGGGGTCCTGTTCATCCACCCCTCCCCGGGGTCCTGTTCATCCAGCAGCAACACCACGGGGTCCTATTCATCCACCCCCACCGGGAACTATTCATCCCACCCCCCCCCCCCCAACTACGCTCACTGTTCATCCAAAGGCATCATCGATCGGCTTCAGTTAGCAGTAGTAGCGAAGGAATCACTCAGGTTCAGTTAAAAGAAAGGGATCGATCGATCGCTTGGGTTCCATAACGAGTAGCATGTAGTGCAATCGCTCGCGTTCAGTTAGAGCCCAACGCCTCGCTCGGGTTTAGTTAGAGCGCAATGCCTCGCACACACGTGCGTACATATGAGAGAAACGCGCATCGCTCTCCCCGACCGCCCACCGTAACTGGGAACTCCCCCGATATTTTCCTCGCCCTCGCTTCTACCACGGTTTGTTTTTTCCGTCATGGACGGCCCAAAGAATGTCATGCAGATGTATCTCCGGCCCGCCTAGGACGAAAAGTCCATTTTCTGTCATGATTTTCTGTCATAGAAGTAGGATCCCACCAAATCTATGATGATACCAGGTTTTGTCACAATTATCGTCATAGAAGTGTCATAAGTATGACAGGAAAAAAAATGGTTCGGCCCGAAATGTCACGGATGTGTCTTTTTTTGTAGTGCATAGAGCGATGTCGCGAGAAGGACGAGCCACCCATCACAACTTGGACACAAAAATGAAAGACGCCATGCAAGGACGCTTCGTGCCCACCCACTACACACGAGATCTCTTCAAGAAGTTGCAAATCCTCAAGCAAGACACGAAGACGGTTGAAGAATACTATCAAGAAATGGAGATTGCCATGATACGAGCCAATGTCAAACAAGATGGTGAGAAAACAATGGCACACTTCTTCAACGACCTCAACCGCCCAATAGGAAAGATTGCCGATTACCAACCCTACTCCAACCTTCTCGAGCCTATTCATCAAGCGACCAAGGCGGAACGACAAGTACAAGAAGACTTCAAGTACGCCAAGTACTCATCCAAGACCTATGGCTCAAACACTCAAGCTACTCCTACTTCAAATTCGACACCTCCTACCTCCACTAGAGCATCACCAAGTACCAGCGACAAGTCAAGTTTCAAGCAAGTGACTCCTTCATCGACTCGTCCTCCGGCAAGCAACTACAAGAACAAGACTTCTTCTTCGGCACCACCGAACGATCCCGTCAAGACAAGTTATCTCAAGTGTTTCACATGTGGTGGCCATGGACACAAGTCATTCCAATGCATCAACAAGTGAACCATGTTCGCCAATGATGATGGCACGTACGACTCGATGAGTGACGACGAGATGGAAGCTATTGAGCACGTCACCATGCACCATCAAGTGAACGAAGACGAAGATGCCCAAGTCTATTGTGACAATGATTCAAGTCCCGCTCTCGCACTACAAGAAATACATCAACTTGTGACCATCACTATTAGTCACTGAATGGTCATTTTTTTCATTTGCAACCTTTTTGTGACCAAAAACAGATGGTCAAAAGCTAGGTGTCGTAAGCTGAAATTAGCGACCTTCTTCGGGATAAGGTCATGGAAGGCAACGACCAAAACAAAAGGTCGTTGATCGTACGACCTTCTATTTGGTTGCTAGCTGTCTGCCCAGGCCACATCAGATCCGACATGGCTAGCTAACGTGGCAAAATTGCGACCAAATGAAAAGGTCGTTGATAAGAATCAGCCCGGTCCAGTTCGGTGTTTTACATGGGCCGAGCCCAACAATTCGGCCTTATATATATATTTTTCCATCAATTTTTGGCCGGGCTCATGGGCCAAGCCCAATATGGCAGCCTTTTTTATTGTTGGGTTGTGGCCATTTTTTCTAAACAATTTCATTTTCTTTTTTTAATAAATGGTTCCACTAGTCAGATGGCTCCCAATTGTCAGGTTCTGGTAACAAGTTTCCGTTTGTCATGTTGTGGTAAGTGGGTCCCATCTATCAGACTCATATTCTTCATATTTCAAGCAGTATTTAGATTGGCAGAGACAAAAAACACATTATACTTAAACAAGAGCAACCAGATCACATAATACAGGCTCTATCCGTGCCACTACAAAGGGCCTTGTGTAATACAATACTTTACGAGCTCTACAATTGTAATACAGTACTGCTTCACAAGCTCCTGTCATGAACAACATACTGGACTCACTGGACTCGCTCGTATTTCTATGCAACTTCAATAGGACAAAAACTTTGGTTGTCAGGGCTGGGACCATTGTGAGATCAACAACATGCCGGTGATAGTCAGGGCTGGGACCAAACAAAACAACAACATGGCTTCCTCTGTCATCGTGTTACATGAATTAGAGAAGAATGAGAAAAACTAGGACAAATATATTATGAATAGACCATTCAAGAAAAGGACATTTATTTAGAATGATAACACAAATTCAGCTAGTACCATGCTTTTTGTTGTCGAGCTAGTTAAAATGAGATACTAGTTCATATAAGAAATAGAGACACAATATGAATATGCATGGCACAGGTGCAGGTTGTGCAAAAAACTGCACTACAACACATTGCGCCTAAAACAAAATGCCATTCTACTATCATGACCATACATTCAACTGGCAAGATTTAATAGTACTCGTCAGCACATGCATACTAACATCACAAAGGCGGGACAGAATAAAGGGAACCAAGGGAGATACCTGTGGATGATAGCATGGACGATGATCTCAATTGAGTTAGCATTGATGAGGAAGTGGATGATGTCCATGGTGTGCTTTATATGCACACATCCATGAGCTTCTTGCCGTTGTTGCATCCGTTCGCTCAATGATGGGGGTACCAATGCATCCAGGTAGAACAAAATCACCATTAGTAACCCACAGCTTCAAGTACAAGCAAGTATATATCAAGTGATAGTGAAAACAAGTTGCGAAAAACACTGTAAATATCTATTTCATGTCATGCAGAGTTCAAACCGAATAAACCTATACATACGAAGGTGAAATATTTCAAAGAAAGCACTCATCAGGTAGCAGTGCATACAAAATCTCTATGTCGGCAGTAGTAAATACTCTCTGTGTTAGCAGTAGTAAAACTCATGCAGTACCAAGTTAAGAACTTTGAGTAAGAAAAGCTAGATGTGTCTCTTAAGAGAGACCAGAACTTAGAATTATGGCACATATCATATTCTGAACAACATCAACATCATGGTAGTAACAATTAACAGTAGTAGGACATCAATGGGGCACAACTTAGTTAACTGGAGTCGGGCGGACATACAATTACCTTCTCGAGGTAGGGGCGAGCATCCTTCAAGTCAAGGAAGATGAGCGTGAGGACGGCGGTAATGGCACTCCAGGACATGTTGAGGCCGAGCAGCAGCGCCACGAGCATGCCCAAGGTGATGGCATACATGCCGAAGGTGATTTTCTCCCTGGATTCGGTGCATGGAACAACTCCCTTCCGTTCCCAACAATAGCAAGGTACAGGTGCTGCTGCCGTGCAAAGAAGAATCTTGTAATCATGATAGAAGGCTGGGATGGCAGGAAGTGAAAATCTTGTCTTACAACATGATAAGAGCACTAGTTACAAGCATGATAGAAGGCTGGGTGAAGAATATACGAAACTGAACCAATCAATTCAATTCAAAGGGTGTATCTTGTGTAAATGATGCTAGCAATCTCAGTTTCATGCATATATGTAGCAGAAATTTTATTAGATAATCCTAACTCCATACTTAACAGATCTTCATTCCTCAAAATACTCAATAGAGAGTATTCCCTGCCACAAGTAGTAGTAGTAGCATAGCAATAATGAAGTTACTATGTAGGGATCATATAACATGAGGTAGATGGATGATTAGGAAACATGCTGGGTGGCCAAGAAATGAACAACATATAAAATACTCCTACTACTATAGTAGTTAAGATGATGAGACAAAGGATAGCAGCATGCAGATTTCCTGTGCACTATCATAGATAGGAGTATTAACCAACCAGCATGTCCATCATGCATTCTCCCATATCCATGGTTAAAACTAGAAGCATGATTAAAACAACCCTTAATTAGGTGGGTTTAGATAGTCTCGTGTGTAGGCACACCATATGTACATCATTCATGTTAAACATTAGTACACAACACTGACACTACTATGAGACCACAAATTGAATGACTCGACACAGAGGCAGGAATGACACCTAGATCCAGGCACCTCATCAGATGGCGCTGGAGCAGATGAAACAGCCAAACTGGGACACATTGACATTGCTTTCTACTAATAGAAAGTTGAACAAAGACTCAGGCTAACCATGGTCTAGCACCTTGATGTTCAATCTTTATACAAGCTACCAAGTGTAGATGAACCAAAGAAAATTATACCATCAAACACACATGATTTTCAGAGTAGAACCGATGCTCAAGTCCTACAAGCAACTACTCAGCCTAACGACTTCAATAGAAAATTTCAGGTGCAACATAAAAGATATCCTCAGCGCTGCAAATTTAGAAACCCACAACGAGGACCTAGCACTAGCAGCAACATACTTTGCATCATATATGTAGGGTAAAGCATCATATTCTCACAAGCATTTGTGCATCAAAATCACTACACAAAATAAAAAGGATGGCATGTAGTAATAGTAACAGGCTGCTGTAGTAGTATATATTCATGGAAAATCAATGAAACAACTTGAAGGTTCCATCAGGTTGATGTAGTACTACTCCGAAGGTACAAGTTGTCCACCTAGTGCCGCCAACAGTAAATCTGCCAGCCAAAAAAAACAAATTTGTTTCACCAATAATGCTGCAACAAGATCATGTGTAGTAATTAACAAGATGATGTATAGTTGGTATTTGCAATAGCTGAGGTACATGTACGTATATATTTCTCTAGTTCTAATTCCCTTAAATGAGTTCCCTGTATAAATATAATATATAAGCCCAACTATGGACCAAGCATACAATAAGGTTGATAATGACAACCACATAGATCAGCGAACATCACTCAGGGTCTGTGTCGGTGTCAAAACCGGTGGATCTCGGGTAGGGGGTCCCGAACTGTGCGTCTAGGATCGATGGTAACAGGATACGGGGGACACGATGTTTACCCAGGTTCGGGCCCTCTCTATGGAGGTAATACCCTACTTCCTGCTTGATTGATTTTGATGAATATGAGTATTACAAGGGTTGATATACCACGAGATCGTAATGGCTAAACCCTAGAATTCTAGCCTATGTGGGTATGGCAATGAGTATATGTGGTGTCCTTTCCGGACTATCCCCTTCGGTTTATATAGACACCGAGGGGATCTAGGGTTTACATGGAGTCGGTTACATAAGAAGGAATCTTCGGTCACCAAGCTTGCCTTCCATTCCAAGTAGAGTCCAATCCAGACACGGTGCAGTCTTCGGCCTTCATGTCTTCACAGCCCATCAGTCCGGCCCATGGATAAATGGCCGGACGCCCAAGGACCCCTTAGTCCAGGTCTCATTCAGTAGCCCCTGAACTTGGCTTTCAATGACGAGGAGTCCGGCATGTTGATTGTCTTCGGCATTGCAAGGCGGGTTCCTGGTGTAGGGTAGGAACCCTGGGGCCGATCTTTCACGATACAAGCGGATCCCGCGAAGAACACGAAGAACGCGAGGAGGAAAATGAGGGAATACACGAGGGAAACACAAGGGAAACACTAAGCCAACAAGAACAAGTTACACATGCACTAGATCCTCGAATACATAGGGTTCACATGGTACACAATCAACCAAGGACAATACAAGGGTAATGGTCTTCTCCGTGAGGAGATCCTGATGTTCTTCTCCGTAAGGAGGTCTTGAATCCAAAGGGATCTTCTCCGAAGAGGTCGCGGTCTCTCACGAGGAGTAGATCCGATGTGGATGAGCGAAGCTCTATCCCTCAAAATGAGCTAAACCAACGCTAACCCTAGAAAGTTGTACGGGGTGGAGTATATATAGTCTTAGTGCAAAAGAGGGGCGAAGGGGTACATGGGCTGCAGCCCAACACGAAAGAGTGCATAGGCGTCGGACGTCCGGAGGTCAATGGTCGTCCGGAGGCTCGCGAGGGTCCGGACGTCCGGTGCCTGTCGGACGTCCGTAGATTCTTCTCGGGTAGTCTTTGGTCGGACGTCCGGTCGGGGTCGGTCGTCCGGGTGGCGTTGGTCGTCTGTCTATTTTGGCTCGGGTGTGGCAGTGTCGGTCGTCCGGAGGACACTGGACATCCAGAGCCTGGAGGTCGTCGGACGTCTGGGATTCGTCGGTCGTCCGGAGCCTGGAGACTTTGTTCTTCTCTTCTTCTTCGTCTCCGTCTTCACGTCCATCTTCCTCTTCCTCTTCTCCTTGCTCCTTAGCTTCTCATGTGCATCAAAGTGGAAATGTGAGAGGAGAGATGTCACCTCGGTTTCAAGGGCTCTTGCACGTGCTCGTGTCATGGGTCCAAGAGGTGTCGTAGGAGATGTAGTTGGGTCCATGGGGATGTCCTTGGGATGCTCCGCATCATCTCCCCTCCCATGGGGAAGATCCATCCTCGGATCAAATTCTTCAACACCATGGAAGGGGGAAAGATCTTTGACGTTGAAGATGTCGCTCATGTTGTACTTGTCGCGCGGGAGGTCGATCTTGTAAGCGTTGTCGTTGTATCGTGCGAGCACCTCGAAGGGTCCATCCGCTCGGGGTCGAAGCTTGGACTTGCGTTCTTGTGGAAAACGGTCCTTGCGAAGGTGTAGCCACACGAGATCACCAATGTTGAAGATCATAGGGTGCCTGTTGAAGTTGTGCTTGGATGCAAGGCATTGAACTTGGCGCTCGATGGTGTTCATTGTATCTTCATGCACCTTCTTGAGGTGTGTCGCTCTTGCACTAGCGTCCAAATTGATGCGCTCTTGGAGTGGTAGAGGTAGAATGTCCAATGGTGACAAAGGATTGAAGCCATAGACAACCTCGAAGGGGCACTTGCTGGTTGTTGAATGTCTTGCTCGGTTGTAGGCGAGCTCGGGGATAGGTAGGCACTCCTCCCACTCCTTGATGTTCTTCTTGATGAGTACCCTAAGTAGAGCGGAGAGTGTGCGGTTCGTAACTTCTGTTTGGCCATCGGTTTGTGGATGATATGCCGTAGAGAAGAGGAGCTTGATTCCTAGCTTGGCGCATAGGGTCTTCCAAAAGTAGCTAAGGAACTTGACGTCGCGGTCCGAGACGATAGTCTTTGGCACTCTATGTAGACGCAAGATTTCCCTACGAAAGAGATTAGCAACATGTGAAGCATCGTCTATCTTGTTGCAAGGAATAAAATGTGGCATTTTTGAGAAATGGTCCACAACGACAAAATACCGAATCCTTGCCATTCGAGTCCTAGGCAAACCAAGTACAAAGTCCATGCTAATGTATTCCCATGGTTGATATGGAATTGGTAGAGGCATATAAAGGCCATGAGATTGAGCTTTGGACTTAGCTTTTCGGCATGTAGAGCAACGGTTGGTGAAGCGATTGACGTCACGAAACATCTTTGGCCAAAAGTAGTTCTTCGAGAGCGTAACAAACATTTTGTCGTCCAAAGTGTCCCATTAGCCTCCTCCATGATATTCCTGCAAAAGCAACAAATGAAGAGAAGACTCGGGGATGCAAAGTTTGTTAGCTCTCATAAGATATCCATCTTTGATGTAATAGCGTTCGCAAGAGGTGTGCGACAAACACTTGGCAAAAGGAGTAGCAAAAGTAGGATCATGCTCATACAAGTCTTTGATATGCTCGAAACCAATGACATCCAATTCAAGTTGAGTGACAAGCATGCATATGCGGGAAAGGGCATCCGCAACAATGTTTTCCTTACTCTTAATGTACTTGATGACATGAGGAAAAGACTCAATAAATTCACTCCATTTAGCATGACGCTTGTTCAACTTGGTTTGGCCCTTAAGGTACTTGAGCGTTTCATGATCGGTATGAATTATAAACTCATGCGGGCGAAGATAGTGTTCCCATTCATGCAAAACATGGACTAAAGCATATAGCTCTTTGTCATAGATGGGGTAATTGAGTTGCGCGCCGAAGAGTTTCTCGCTAAAGTAGGCTATGGGGCGCTTATCTTGCGTTAACAGGCCTCCTATGCCATTACCACTAGCATCAAAATGAATCTCAAAAGGTTTGTCGAAGATGGGTAATGCAAGCACGGGAGCATGAGTAAGCAGATTCTTAAGCTCATTGAAAGCGGTATCTTGGGATGGTCCCCAAACAAAAGGCGCATTCTTCTTGCCCAAAGCATGCAAAGGCGACGCAAGGGTGCTAAAATCCTTCACAAAGCGACGATAGAAACCCGCAAGGCCAAGAAAACTACGCACTTGATGCAAATTGGTTGGTTGTGGCCAACTCTTGATAGCATTGATCTTGGACTCATCAACATGAACACCCGTAGAGGAAACAACAAAACCCAAGAAAACGAGCTTGTCAACGCCAAAAAGGCATTTCTCCATATTAGCATAGAGGTGCTCTTTTCGAAGAGTTTGTAAAACGGTTCGAACATGGGTGACATGATCTCTAAGAGATTTGCTATAAACAAGGACATCATCAAAGTAGACCACAACAAATATACCAATGTAAGGGCGAAAGACATGATTCATAAGACGCATAAAAGTACCCGGTGCTTCAGATTGACCCATAGGCATGACTAACCACTCATACAAGCCAAACTTGGTTTCGAAAGAGGTTTTCCATTCATCAGCCTCTTGTATGCGGATTTGATAGTAGCCACTCTTAAGATCAATTTTCGAGAAGATAGTGGCACCACTAAGTTCATCAAGCATATCGTCAAGTTGTGGAATGGGATACCTATAGCGAACGGTGATAGCATTGATAGGTATACAATTGGAGCACATGCGAAAGCTACCGTCTCGTTTTGGCACAAGAATGACCGGGACGGCACAAGGGCTCAAACTTTCACGCACATGTCCATGGTCTATGATATGCTTTACTTGCCTTTGTATTTCTTTGGTTTCTTCGGGGTTGACGGGTAGGGAGCTTTGTTCAGAAGCGGTGCTCCGGGGATGAGGTCGATGCGGTGCTCAATGCCTCGTAGTGGAGGTAGTCCCGGAGGTAGCTCATCGGGGAAAACATCGTGAAATTCCTGCAAAAGAGAGGACAACACTAGAGGAAGAGTGTGAGAAGTGTTAGTTTGTGGTGCATTGTCCTTGCACACAAGGACATAGTGTAGGACACTAGATGGGTTCTCACACACTCCTCTTATCTCACTTTTGGTGGCAAATAAGACTAAGTTCTTCTTTTCGCTCATCGTGGAGGTGTTCGATTTGGGCTTGTGGCGCTCACTCTCTTTTTGGTGGCTCACTCTCTCACTATGATCTCCATGATGGGTGGCTTGCTTGTCGGTGATCACTTAACTGGGCGACATTGGACGGAGGACGTATTCCTTGCCCTTTATATTGAAGATGTAGTGGTTCGTTCGGCCGTCATGGATGACTCCCCTATCAAATTGCCATGGGCGTCCAAGGAGAAGATGGCAAACGGTCATAGGAACGACGTCGCACTCTAAGGTGTCTTCGTGGGCACCAATTTTGAAGGAGACTTGTACTCGGTGCTCGACTTGGATGGTGCCAGAGTCGCTAAGCCATTGCACTTTGTATGGATGTGGGTGCTTCGTCTTGTGCAATTGGAGCTTGGAGCAAAGTTCTTCACTTGGGAGATTATGACAACTCCCTCCATCGATGATGACCTTGACGGATCGTCCATTGATTCCGGCCTTGGTGTGGAATATGTGGCATCATTGGTCTTCTTCTTGGTGATGTTGGAGAGTCAAGATCTTGGAGACAACAAGGGCGGGACTTGAATCTTCATCACAAAAGACTTGTTCATCTTCATCGTTCACTTGCTGGTGCATGGCGACTTGTTCAAGAGCGTCCATTTCTCCTTCACTCATCAGTCGTAGGTGCCATCGTCGTTGAGAATCATGGTTCGCTTGTTGGTGCACTTATAGGACTTGTGTCCTCGGCCTCCGCAAGTGAAACACTTGAAGGAACTCGTCTTGACGGTCTCATCGGTTGGGATTGACGATGATGAAGCTCTCGGCTTGAAGTTGCTCGTAGTAGGAAGATGACTTGGAGTTGACGAAGCTTTCTTGGAACTCGACATGTTGATGGTGCTAGTAGAAGGCTTTGTAGTCAGAGTTGGAGTCATTGAAGCTTGGTTGTTGAAGAAGCCGTAGGACTTGGATGAGTACTTGGCATACTTGAAATCATCTTGCACTTGGCGTTCCGCTTTGGTAGCTCGATGCACTAGCTCGATGAGGTTCGAGTATGGTTGGAAGTCGGCGATCTTTGATAGGATGGTTGAGTCCATTCAAGGAACGTTACATTGTTTGCTCATCGTCTTCCGTGACATTGGCTCATATCATGGCAATCACCATCTCATTGTAGTACGGTTCAACACTCTTGGTTCCTTGCTTGAGTAGTTGGAGTTTCTTGAAGAGGCCGCGGTTGTAGTAGGTGGGCACGAAGCGTGCTCTCATGACATCCTTCATTTGCGCCCAAGTAGTGATGGGTGGTTCACCTCTTGCCTCTCGGCGCTCGATGACTTGTTCCCACCAAATGAGGACATAGTCTTGGAACTCAAGGGATGCCATCATGATTTTCTTCTCTTCGTCGTAGTTGTGCAAACAGAAGATTTTTTCGACCTTCAATGCCCATGAAAGGTACTCTTCGGGGTCGTTGCTTCCATTGAACTTGGGCATGGTGAACTTGAGCTTTCCGTAGCATTGCTCTTCATTGTGTTGGGGTCGGGGATGATGACGCCTGTGTTGTAGATGATTATCAAGCTCGTGTCGCTCTTGGTGAGGAGGGTTGTCAACCTCATGTTGCTCTTGTCGTGGAGAATTTCCATTGTCTTCATGCTCTTGATGAACTTGATGTTCTTGGCGAGCTCGAGGAGGAGCTTGAGGAACGTGATGGTGCACGCGAGCTTGATGTCGTCGTTCATGAAGTTATTCGCGAAGTACTTCCTCTTGCTCACGTGCTTGTTGGCCTCGGTTGGCTACGGCTCGACTTGAATCTTGGAGGGCTTGTTGCGCCTCAAGTGCTTGAGTTTCATGGAGTTGTTGTTCTATACATTGTGCCTCGGCATCTTGTGCTACTTGGTGTAGACGCGCTCGCACTTCCTGGTCATGTTGACGTTGGCGTTGCCTTTCTCGTGCTAGCGCAAAGGCCTCTTGAGTTTGACGTTGTCGGTGCTCTTGAGAGGCTGTGTCACGTAGGGGATTAGGATTTGTCACTCCGATTGTCGGAGAGGTATCTCTGGGCCCTCTCAGTAATGCACATCACTCAAGCCTTGCAAGCATTGCAACTAATAAGTTAGTTGCGGGATGATGTATTACGGAACGAGTAAAGAGACTTGCCGGTAACGAGATTGAACTAGGTATTGAGATACCGACGATCGAATCTCGGGCAAGTAACATACCGATGATAAAGGGAACAATGTATGTTGTTATGCGGTCTGACCGATAAAGATCTTCATAGAATATGTAGGAGCCAATATGAGCATCCAGGTTCCGCTATTGGTTATTGACCGGAGACGTGTCTCGGTAAGGTATACATAGTTCTCGAACCCGTAGGGTCCGCACGCTTAAAGTTCGGTGACGATCATAATTAGGGTTTTATGTGTTTTGATGTACCGAAGGAGTTCGGAGTCCCGGAGTGTAACCGGGACATGACGAGGAGTCTCGAAATGGTCGAGACATAAAGATTGATATATTGGACGCCTATATTTGGATATCCGAAACGTTCCGGGTGAAATAGGGATTTTACCAGAGTACCGGGGAGTTACCGGACCCCCCCAGGGGTTATTGGGCCTACATGGGCCATAAGGGAGAAGAGGAGGGCCGGCCAGGGCAGGCCGCGCGGCCCCTCCCCCCTAGTCCGAATAGGACAAGGAAGGGGGG
>NW_024120740.1:0-12530 GCF_003073215.2 Triticum urartu
GGCAATTTGAAAGCCCATCATTGGAATATACAAGCCAAGTTCTATAATGAAATTTTCCCACTAGTACATGAAAGTGACAACATAAGAGACTCTCTATCATGAATATCATGGTGCTACTTTGAAGCACAAGTGTAGAAAAAGGATAGCAACATTGCCCCTTCTCTCTTTTTCTCTCATTTTTTTGTTTGGGCCTTCTCCTCTCTTTTTTCTCTTTTTTCGTCCGGAGTCTCATCCCGACTTGTGGGTGAATCATAGTCTCCATCATTCTTTCCTCACATGGGACAATGCTCTAATAATGAAGATCATCACACTTTTACTTACTTACAACTCAGGAATTATAACTCGATACTTAGAACAAAATATGACTCTATGTGAATGCCTCCGGCGGTGTACCAGGATGTGTAATGAATCAAGAGTGACATGTATGAAAAATTATGAATAGTGGCCATGCCACAAATATGATGTCAACTACATGATCATGCAAAGCAATATGACTATGATGAATCGTGTCATAATAAACGGAACGGTGGAAAGTTGCATGGCAATATATCTCGGAATGGCTATGGAAATGCCATAATAGGTAGGTATGTTGGCTGTTTTGAGGAAGGTAAATGATGGGTTTATGGTACCGGCGAAAGTTGCGCGGCACAAGAGAGGCTAACAATGGTGGAAGGGTGGGAGTGCGTATAATCCATGGACTCAACATTAGTCATAAAGAACTCACATACTTATTGCAAAATCCTACAAGTCATCAAACCCGAGCACTGCGCGCATGCTCCTAGGGGGATAGATTGGTAAGAAAAGACCATCGCTCGTCCTCGGCCGCCACTCATAAGGAAGGCAATCAAAGAAACACCTCATGCTTCAAATTTGTCACACAATCGTTACCATACGTGCATGCTACGGGACTTGCAAATCTCAACACAAGTATTTCTCAATTTCAAAATTATCAACTAGCACGACTCTAATATCACCATCTTCATATCAACTATCAAACTTCTCATAGTATTCAATGCACCCTATATGAAAGTTTTTATTATACCCATCTTGAATGCCCATCATATTATGACTAATTTTATAACCAAAGAAAATTACCATACTGTTCTAAAAGACTCTCAAAATAATATAAGTGAAGCATGAGAAATCAAGAATTTCTATAAAATAAAACCACCACCGTGCTCTAAAAAGATATAAGTGAAGCACTAGAGCAAAATTATCTAGCTCAAAAGATATAAGTGAAGCACATAGAGTATTCTAATAAATTCTGATTCATGTGTGTGTCTCCCAAAAGGTGCGTACAACAAGGATGATTGTGGTAAACAAAAAATCAAAGACTCAAATCATACAAGACGCTCCAAGCAAAACACATATCATGTGGTGAATAAAAATATAGCCTCAAGTAAAGTTACCGATAGACGAAGACGAAAGAGGGGGGCATCCCCAAGCTTAGGCTTTTGGTTGTCCTTGAATTTTACCTTGGAGTGCCTTGGGCATCCCCAAGCTTAGGCTCTTGCCACTCCTTATTCCAAAATCCATCAAATCTTTCCCCAAAAACTTAAAAACTTCACAACACAAAACTTAACAGAAAATCTCATGTGCTCCGTTAGTATAAGAAAACAAACCACCACTTTAATGTACTGTAATGAACTCATTCTTTATTTATATTGGTGTTAAACCTCCCATATCCCAATTTCTCTATGGTTCATACCCCCTGATACTACTCATAGATTCATCAAAATAAGCAAACAACACACGAAAAACAGAATCTGTCAAAAACAGAACAGTCTATAGCAATCTGTAGGTTTCGAATACCTCTGTAACTCCAAAAATTCTGAAAAAGTAGGACGACCAGGACAATTTGTATATTGATCTACTGCATTTGGAATTGGTATTTTATCGCTCTCTGGTAAAAATGGAAATTATTTTCGTGAGCGCATACTTTATGTTTTTATCAGCAAGATCAAACAACGATCACCCAAGAAGATCCTAAAGGATTTACTTGGCACAAACACTAATTAAAACATAAAAAACACAATCATAAAAGAGGCTATATGGATTATTTATTACTAAAAGGAACAAAAAGCAAAGAACAAAAATAAAATTGGGTTGCCTCCCAACAAGCGCTATCGTTTAACGCCCCTAGCTAGGCATAAAAGCGAGAATAGATCTAAGTATTATCATCTTTGGTATGCAATCCATAAGTGGCTCTCATAATTGATTCATAAGGCAATTTAATTTTATTTCTAGGAAAGTGTTCCATGCCTTTCCTTAACGGAAATTTGAATATAATATTTCCTTCCTTCATGTCAATAATTGCACCAATCGTTCTAAGGAAAGGTCTACCAAGAATAATAGGACATGTAGGATTGCAATCTATATCAAGAACGATGAAATCTACGGGCACATAATTCCTATTTGCAACAATAAGAACATCATTAATACTTCCCATAGGTTTCTTAATGGTGGAATCCACAAGGTGCAAATTTAAAGAATAATAATCAAATTCACGAAAACCTAACACATCACACAAAGTTTTTGGAATCGTGGAAACACTAGCACCCAAATCACACAAAGCATAGCATTCATAATCTTTAATATTAATTTTAATAGTAGGTTCCCACTCATCATAAAGTTTTCTAGGAATATAAACTTCTAGTTCATGCTTTTCTTCATAGCATTGCATTGAAGCATCAACGATATGTTTAGTAAAAGCTTTATTTTGATTATAAGCATGAGGAGAATTTATCACAGATTGCAACAAGGAAATACAATCTATCAAAGAGAAATTATCATAATTAAATTCCTTGAAATCCAAAATAGTGGGTTCATTGCTATGTAAAGTTTTGACCTCTTCAATCCCACTTTTATTAATTTTAGCATCAAGATCTAAAAACTCCGAATCATTGGGACGCCTTTTAACTAAAGTTGACTCATCTCCAGTCCCATATTTATCAAGATTCATATTGGAAAACAAATATTTAATAGGAGTCACATCAATCACTTTTAGATCTTCATCACTACTATCATGAAAACTAGAAGAACACGCTTTCACAAAGCAATCTTTTTTAGCACGCATCCTAACGGTTCTTTCTTTGCACTCATCAATGGAAATTCTCATGGCTTTGAGAGACTCATTGATGTCATGCTTAGGTGGAATAGATCTAAGTTTCAAAGAATCAACATCAAGAGAAATTATATCCACGTTCCTAGCCAACAATCAAAGTGGACAAATGCATATCATTAGGATCAAAAGAAACACTCTTATTAGCAAACAATTTCATAAGTTCATCCATCTTTCCACTCAAAACATTAATCTCTTCAATCACATGAACTTTTTTACTAGTGGATCTTTCGGCGTGCCATTGAGAATAATTAACCATAATATTATCTAGGAGTTTAGTAGCTTCTCCAAAAGTGATTTCCATAAAAGTGCCTTCCGTGGCCGAATCTAAAAGATTTCTAGAAGAAAAATTCAATCCGGCATAAAATTTTTGTATAATCATCCATAAATTCAAACCATGTGTAGGGTAATTATGTATCATTAATTTCATCCTCTCCCATGCTTGTGCAACATGCTCATGATGAAGTTGCTTAAAATTCATAATATCGTTTCTAAGAGAGATGATCTTAGCGGGAGGAAATACATAGAGATAAAAGCATCTTTGCACTTATTCCATAAATTAATACTATTTTTAGGCAAAGAAGAGAACGAAGTTTTAGCATGATCTCTAAGAGAAAACGGAAATAGCTTCAATTTAACAATATCATTATCCACATATTTCTTATTTTGCATATCACACAAATCAACAAAGTTGTTTAGATGGGTAGCGACATCTTCACTAGGAAGGCCAGAAAATTGATCTTTCCTGACAAGATTCAACAAAGCAACATTAATTTCACAAGATTCAGCATCGGTAATAGGAGCAATCAGAGTGCTAATAAAATCATTGTTGTTGGTATTGGAAAATTCACATAATTTAGTATTATCTTGAGCCATCATGACAAATAATCAATCCAACACACAATCACACAAGAAGCAAGCGAAAAAAGGCAAACGGAAAAGAGGCGAAGAAAAGGCAAAGGTTTTTGAAAATCGTTTTAGAAGTGGCGGAGAGGAAAACAAGAGGCGAATGGCAAATAATGTAATGCAAGGGAGAAGAGTTTGTGATGGGTACTTGGTATGTCTTGACTTGAGTGAAGATCTCCCCGGCAACGGCGCCAAAAATCCTTCTTGCTACCTCTTGAGCATGCATTGGTTTTCCCTTGAAGAGGAAAGGGTGATGTAGCAAAGTAGCGTAAGTATTTCCCTTAGTTTTTGATAACCAAGGTATCAATCTAGTAGGAGATAACACGCAAGTCACCTAGTACCTGCACAAACAATCAAGAACCTTGCAACCAACACGATAAAGGGGTTGTCAATCCCTTCACGTTCACTTGCAAAAGTGAGATCTAATAAAGATAGTAAGATAAATATTTTTGGTATTTTTGTTGTCTAGATTGGAAAGTAAAGATTGCAAAAATAAAATAAATAAGAAACTAGAATTGTAGATCGGAAACTTATATGATGTAAAATAGAAGATTATATGGTGGAAAATAGACTCGGGGGCCATAGGTTTCACTATTGGCTTCTCTCAAGATAGCATATATTACGGTGGGTGAACAAATTACTGCCGAGCAATTGATAGAAGAGCGCATAGTTATGAGAATATCTAGGCAATGATCATGAATATAAGCATCACGTCCGTGTCAAGTAGACCGAAACGATTCTGCATCTACTACTATTACTCCACACATCGACCGCTATCCAGCATGCATCTAGAGTATTAAGTTCATAAGAATAGAGTAATGCATTAAGCAAGATGACATGATGTAGAGGGATAAACTCAAGCAATATGATATAAACCCCATCTTTTGATCCTCGATGGCAACAATATACAATACGTGCCTTGCTGCCCCTACTACCACTGGGAAAGGACATCGCAAGATTCAACCCAAAGCTAAGCACTTCTCCCATTGCAAGAAAGATCAATCTAGTAGGCCAAACTAAACTGATAATTCGAAGAGACTTGCAAAGATATCAAATCATGCATATAAGAATTCAGAGAAGAACCAAATATTGTTCATAGATAAACTTGATCATAAATCCACAATTCATCGGATCTCGGCAAACACACCACAAAAAGTATTACATCGAATAGATCTCCAAGAACATCGAGGAGAACTTTGTATTGAGAACCAAAGAGAGAGAACAAGCCATCTAGCTAATAACTATGGACCCGAAGGTCTATGGTAAACTACTCACACATCATCGGAGAGGCTATGGTGTTGATGTAGAAGCCCTCCGTGATCGATCCCCCCTCCCACAGATCGCCGAAAAAGGCCCCAAGATGGGATCTCAAGGGTACAGAAGGTTGCGGCGGTGGAAAGTGGTTTTGTGGCCCCCTTGATGTTTTTAGGTTATAATATTATATATATAGGCGAAAGAAGTACGTCGGTGGAGCTCCGTGGGGCCCATGAGGGTGGGGGCGCGCCCACCCCCCCCTTGGCGCGCCCTCCTGCCTCGTGGCCGCCTCGTGGAGTTCCAGACTTCAACTCCAAGTCTTCTGGATTGCTTTCATTCCAAGAAAGATCATCACGAAATTTTCATTCTATTTGGATTCCGTTTGGTATTCCTTTTCTGCAAAACACTGAAAAATAGGCAAAAAGAAACAGAAACTAGCACTGGGCCTTCGGTTAATAGGTTAGTCCCAAAAATACTCCCTCCGTTTCTTTTTAGTCCGCATATAAGATTTGGTCAAATTCAAACTTTATAAAGTTTGACCAACTTTGTAGAAAAAAATATCAACATCTATAATAATAAAGCTATATGGTATGAAAATTAATTTCATGAGGCATCTAACAATATTGATTTCATATTGTGAATCTTGATATATTTTTCTGTAAACTTAGTCAAAGTTAACTGAGTTTGACTTTGACCAAATGCTATATGCAAACTAGAAAGAAACGGAGTACATATAGGCGGAAAAGGCCCTAGATGGGATCTCATGGGTACAGAAGGTTGCGGCGGTGGAAAAGTGGTTTCGTGGCTCCCCTGATGTTTTTAGGGTATAAGAGTACATATAGGCGAAAGAGGTATGTCGGTGGAGCTCCGTGGGGCCCACGAGGGTGGGGGCGCGCCTACCCCCTGGGCGTGCCCTCCTACCTCGTGGCCGCCTCACGGAGTTCTATACTTCAACTCCAAGTCTTCTGGATTGATTCATTTCCAAGAAATATCATCGCGAAGGTTTCATTCCATTTGGTATTCCTTTTCTGCAAAACACTGAAATAGGCAAAAAAATAGAAACTGGCACTTGGCCTTCGGTTAATAGGTTAGTCCCAAAAATAATATAAAAGAGCATATTAAAGCCCATTAAACATCCAAAACAGATAATATAATAGCACGGAATAATAAAAAATTATAGGTACGTTGGAGACGGATCACCCCAGGTGCAACCAGGGCCCATTGCCTTCCTTCTGGCCCATAAAAAATCATGATGGAGTTTCGTGGCATTTGGACTCCGTTTGATATTGATTTTCTGAGATGTAAAAAACATGGAAAAACAGCAACTGGCACTTGGCACTATGTCAATAGGTTAGTACCAAAAAATGATATAAAATGACTATGAAATGATTATAAAACATCCAAGATTGATAATAAACAGCATGGAACAATAAAAAATTATAGATACGTTGGAGACGTATCAGCATCCCCAAGCTTTAGTCCATGCTTTGAATCACATAAAATTCCAAATGTCCATGCTATAAAGAAAAGAATATGATAATGACTTGATGAACAACACTCCACATCAAAAATTCTGTTTTTTATCACTTACCTACTCGAGCACGAGTAGGAGTTAAGCAGTGTGATTCAAAGTAATAGTCTAGTTTTGACATAATAATTTAGATACTCAAGCATATCAACAAGCAACCATCTCTTTCAAAATATCAATTCTAAAACAAGTTATCCCTAGCCCATCATGCTCAAACATTTATCAATTCATGAAACACACTCAAATAATAACTACACTCAATACTTGAGCACAATCATATTGCCTCCTAGTTGGTGCTTTTATGAGAGAAGTTGGAGACTCAAATTTCAAAATAAAGATAAAAATTGCATAAAGTAAAAGAAAGGCCCTTCGCATAGGGAAGTAGGGATTTGTAGAGGTGCTAGAGCTCAAAGCAAAAAATTAGAGATAAAAACATTTTGGGAGGTGTATCCATCCCACCAACGAAAACGACTTAGAGTTCCCAACACTTTCCATTCTAGATATGCCATAGGCGGTTCCCAAACAGAAAATAAAGTTTATTCCTTTTTCCACCATAACTTTCACTTCCCATGGCTAACCGTATCCACGGGTGCCCTCCATACCAACACTTTCCAAGGAATTTATTATTTGATAACATAAATTAAATTCAGTTTTTTCATTTCGGGACTGGGCATCCCTAATATCTTTGCCTTACTCTCGTGCAATGACAAGTTAATAAACACTCATCTTGAGAATAACACATCAAGCATGGAAAATACTAGCCACCCCTCACCGCTCCACGAGCGAAACAAACATACAAAACAGAAGTTTATTTTGAAAATTAGACATGGCACATGAAAAATTGCTTAGAACGGCAAAAAAATACCACATATAGGTAGATATAGTGGAATCATGTGGCAAAACTGGTTTAAAAGATTTTGGATGCACAAGTGGAGAGGTCATACTTGGTGCAAAATGAAGACTAGCAAAAAGATTGAGAAGCGACCAACCAAGAAATGAATAATCTCATAAGCAAGCATTAAACATAATTAACACCGAATAATGCATCACAAGTAGGATGTAATTTTCATTGCATGATTATTGACTTTCGTGCATGCATAGGGAATCACAAACCTTAACACCAATATTCTTACTAGAGCACAATTACTCATCGACATAACTCACATATCACATCATCATATCTCAAAACTATTACTAAGAATCAAGTTTATTTTGTCCAATGATCTTCATGACATTTTTTTATTATCCTTCTAGGATATCTATCACTTTGGCACTAATTTTCATGTGTTGCTTTTCATAAGCTCAAACAAATATACGTGAAGATCATGAGCATAACAAATTTTCTTTCTCTCAAAATAATTTAAGTGAAGCAAGAGAGAATTTCTTCAAAATTTTACTAACTCTCAAACAAATCTAAGTGAATCAAGAGAGCATTTCTTCAAAAATAACAAAGCACAACATGCTCATAAAGATATAAGTGAAGCACTAGAGCAAGTCCTAGCTCATAAAGGATTTAAGTGAAGCATAGAGAGCAATTCTAACAAGTCATGATATAGTTTTAACTCTCTCAAATAGGTGTGTCCAGAAAGGATTGATGACCTTAAACACAAAATAAAACAAGCAAAGACACATATCATACAAGACGCTCTAAGCAAAACACATATCATGTGACGAATAAAAATATAGTCTCAAGTAAAATACCGATAGTTGTTGAAAGAAAGCGGGGATGCCACTCGGGGGCATCCCCAAGCTTAGTTGGTTGCTCATTCTTGGATAATATCTTGGGATGCCGGGGCATCCCCAAGATTAGGCTCTTACATCCTTCCTCCATCCATCGTAAGATAACCCAAAACTTGAAAACTTCAATCACACAAAACTCAACAAAAACCTTCGTGAGATCCGTTAGTATAAGAATAATAAACCACTACTATAAGTGTTGTATCAAACCAATTCATATTTTGTTTTTGTATTATATCTACTATATTCCAAATTTTCTATGGCAAAAACTCATCAAAGAAAACCATAGAGCCATCAAAATAAGCACACAACACAAAGAAAACAAAATATGTCAAAACAGAACAGTCTGTAGCAATCTGACTATTTCAAATACTTATGTAACTACAAAAATTATGCCAAATTAGGACGGTCTGAGAAATTTGTATATCGATCTACTGCAATTGGAATGGGTATTTTGTCACTCTATGGTAAAAAAATGATAATTGTTTTCGTGAGCGCACAAATTTATGTTTTTTCAGCAAGATCAAACAACTATTGCCCAAGAAGATCCTAAAGGCTTTACTTGGCACAAACACAAATTAAAAAATAAAAACCACAATCATAAAAGTAGCATAATTTTGCTAACACTCAAGGATAGAAAGCAAAAAGCAAAAGTAAATTTTATTCATTGGGTTGCCTCCCAACAAGCGTTATAGTTTTACGCCCTTAGATAGGCATATAGCAAGGATCTAAGTTTTGTCATCTTTGTCCAACTCTTCAATCAAACACTTAGAATCCGTTAAAGATTTAGCATAAACATTTTCAATAACAACACTCCTAGGAATAAATTCAAAGATTTCATTCTTGCAAAAAGGATCTCTTATCACTTCAACAAAATCAGGGTGAATACTAATCATCTTATGATCTACTTTATTGCTATCACTAGAAGTTCCACCCTTGTTCCTAGATCTCCTACTCTTTACAGGAGTTTCCTCAATAATTTTAGCGGTAGTAAAAGCCGTTCTTAGATTACTAAATATTTCTTCCAATTTATTGATCCGAGACAGACTTTCTTCTATTCTTTCATGGATTAAAGTACCCCTCTCTTTTAACAACTTAAAGATATCGCCCACTTTTGACCCAAGAATAGTAGAAAAATCATGCATCTTTTTATGTATAATTTCCATATGATCTTCGGTGAGCATTTCCTTTTCAATAGCATCTAGTCTTTCCATAACATGCTCAAGAGTCAAAATTGTTTCATTAACCATAATAGGTGGTGAGCCCACTAAATTTCCCATAGCATTAAGAGCATCAAAAGGAGGACTCATTAAGAAATTTCCACCGGTAATCATACCAAGGACGAATCTATACCAAGTGGTGATGCCAACATAAAAACAATGCAGAAGCACAATAGTAGATTGCTTACGGATACATCTATTATGAGCATTGCAAATTCTATACCAAGCATCTTTTAAACTTTCTCCTCACCTTTGTATTGAGAATTACATCATATGGATCTCCAAGAGACACACCGCAAGTTCATCATATGGATCTCCAAGTTCATCAGATCCCAACAAACACACCGCAAAAGAGTTACACCATATGGATCTCCAAGAGACCATTGTATTGAGAATTCGGCGAGAGGGATAAAGCCATCTAGCTACTAACTACGGACCCAAAGGTCTACAAAGAACTACTCACGCATCATCGGAGAGGCACCAATGGAGATGTTGAACCCCGTCCGAGATGGTGTCTAGATTGGATTTGGTGGTTCTGGACTCTGCGGCGGCTGGATGAATATTTCATCGATGCCTTTAGGGTTTCTGGAATATTGTGGTATTTATAGAGCAAAGAGGCGGTCCGAGGGGCAAGGTGGGCACAACCCACCAGGGCGCGCCTGGGCCTCCTGGCGCGCCCTAGTGGGTTGTGCCCCCCTCGGGGCACCCCTAGGTGCAAATAGGGCCCATTGCCTTCCTTCTATCCCATAAAAAATCATCATGGAGTTTTGTGGCATTTGGACTCCGTTTGATATTGATTTTCTGTGATGTAAAAAAGATGAAAAAACAACAACTGGCACTTGGCACTATGTCAATAGGTTAGTACCAAAAAATGATATAAAATGACTATAAAATGATTATAAAACATCCAAGATTGATAATAAAATAGCATGGAACAATCAAAAATTATAGATACGTTGGAGACGTATCAATGTGTTGAAGGAAGACATTGCTATCATTCACGTCAACACTAAAGAGCAATTGGCAGATATCTTCACAAAGCCCTTGGATGAGAAAAGGTTTTGCAAGCTGCAGTGTGAGCTAAATATCTTAGAATCCTCGAATGTCATGTGAATGGACACACATCCTAACACTTATGCATGTTGATGACTTAGATGTGCAACACATTAAGTAACGTATATCTTCAATTAATGAAGACTTACCCTCTAAGTGTGAATACATGAATGCGGAATTTGACTTCGGAGCGCCACGATAATTGTGTGCCGTGTCTGGGTCTAATACTTCCTATACAGTGGGTAACGCCACCACCAAACTTTCTCGAAGATTTTCATTTGGCGTCACGATTGCATTATCTTCATATTTGGTTTGTCTTCAACATTGATTTGTCCTCAAAGTTTATGTGTGTGTGTGTGTGTTTGTGTGTGTGTATGTGTTATGTCCTCTACAACATTCACCTATAGCTATGTCTTCGAACTTGCCATTTTCTGAACTAAGTGCATGTGATCGGACCCTAACCCCTTCTGTGCTTCTACCTCAAATTATTTTTGTCTAGTCATATGCATTTTGTTGACACGTGTCGAATGTCTTCACTACGTCCTTGTTAGCTAAAGATACAGAGACACACATTTAAAACTGTTTTAATGCTATATCTCTTTTGCCTGAATACCGGAGAAGATGGAACAACCACCCGAAAAACCAGTCGCGCGTGGGAACATGGAACAACCACTACTGGAATCTGGCATTTTGCCGTCTGCCAGCTCTTTGCCGTCTGCCAGCTGATGGCAAAGAGGCTCTTTGCCATCTGCTTTGATAAAGCAGATGACAAAGAACAAGCTGATGGCAAAGAGAGTCTTTGCCATCAGCTGGCTCTTTGCCTTCTGCCAGCTGACGGCAAAGAGGAAAAGGCAGATGACAAAGAGTCTGGTGGGCCACACGGGGAACGGCGTGGCTAGGTCAACTTCTTTGCCTTCTGCTAGCAGACGGCAAAGATTCTTTGCCATCTGCTGGCGGACGGCAAAGATGTGGTCTATCTTTTTTTTGCGGGTAAAGGCATAATACACATATGTATCAACCTTTTGATTTTTTTGAAAATCTAAACAACGTCAAAAGAATATGAAATTTGGCACGGTATTGGTTTATAAGTCCTAGAAAACGTGGAAAAACTTTAAGAAAATTTACTAAATTTTTGCATGTCTGTTTTATCAAAAGAAATAGGATGAACAAACACAAATCTTCTACTGATTTCCTATTGGTTGGAACCTTTTTCCCCTGGATCGATGACATGGCAGGGGCATCCACCCCAACCATGCATCGCACGCACCCATCGTGCGTGGGGCCCTCAGCATCACACGAACAGACAAGCTGTCGTGCTCAGGGCCCTCCCCCTCGTCCCTTATCCACCCACCCCACGTTCTTTGTGTCTTTATCTCTCGCACCATTCTCTCTCTCGTCGGCGCAACCAGCTCGCCCGCGTACTGGTCTCTTGCCGGAGCCACCAGCCACGGGTCCTCTGGCCGGCGAACCCTCCGCCACCGCCGGCAGACCTCCGGCCTCCCCTTCCTCTGCTCTGCCTCCTTCGGCTCCCTTCTTCTCCCGCTGCAACGCGCCACAAGGTCCGATCCACTCGCTGGTCACTAGCCTTGGTCCTCCGGCCAGCGAACCCTCTGCCGGCACTGGCAGGCCCTCGGGTTCCCCTTCCTCTGCTCTACCCCCTCTCTGAATCCTCTCTCTCCAGGAACCAGCGAGGCGGACAGCGGGAGCAGGG
>NW_024120741.1:0-16992 GCF_003073215.2 Triticum urartu
AGTGGTGTATTGATATGGTGAATATGTGGACTCGTGTGCGCCACCTCAAAAGAGTTACTTGCAGTTGTAGTTCAGGATAGCCACCGAGTGAAAGCTGGCTTGCTGCAGTCAAACTCCACTAGTAGTATCGCGTGGACTTCGACGTTTGGCTCGTTACCTCAGCTACGATCTTGTACCCTTGGGAGGGCCTTGTAGATAGTCAGGCTTCTCAGCCTTCTTCATTTGTAGTTGTCTGTACTAAGACAAGTTAAGCTTTCGCATGTGCTTGTTGCTTGTATGCTCTGTATGTTGGGTCATGAGACCCATGTTTGTAATATCTTGCTCCTCGGAGCCTAATGAATATATACTTTGATTCGTAGAGTTTTGTTGTGATGCCATGTTGTATTTTCACATATCGAGCATATTGTGTGTATGATTGAAATGCTTGGTATGTGTGGGATCCGACAACCTAGTTGTTTATCCTTGGTAGCCTCTCTTATGGGGAAATGTAGTCTTGTGCTTCCATGAGCCATAGTAGTCCGCTACAACCCGGTTCACCGAAGTCCTGCTAGCCCAGCACTACTGCTTCGGAACACATGACTGGTCGGCATGTGATTCACTTCGTTCCTGTGTCTGTCCCTTTGGGGAAATGTCACGCGGTGACATCCGGAGTCCTGCCTAGCCTGCTACAGCCCGGTTCACCGGAGTCCTGTTAGCCCAGTGCTACAGCCCGGATTCGCACGCTACTGACCGGCATGCTCGATATTGGTTCATGTATGCCTTTCCCCATAAGTTAGTGCCACTTTGGGTTCACGACTAGTCATGTCGGCCCGGGTTCTCTGTCCTATGGATGCTAGCGACACTATCATATACGTGAGCCGAAAGGCGCAAACGGTCCCGGGCGACACCCATGGGAATACCGTGCATGAGGCCGCAAAGTGATATGAGGTGTTACCGACTAGATCGATGTGACTTGGAATCAGGGTCCTGACAATCCGGGTGCCCGAACTTCCAAGATTGGGAACTCCCTCGCCCCTGGGTCTCATATTGGGTCAAGGTCTGGACATAAATCCACCCACCCACCCAGATATAAACGATCTTTCCCAAATTAGGCAAGAGCCCCAAGAGACATTACATCACTATTGGGCAAGATTCCTCCTTGTAATGAACAAGGTCAAGGACTATCACGAGGAAGACGCAATTTCGTTCTTTGGCAACAATTGCACGGACAAGGGAATCCTCAACACCATAAGTCGACATGACATAGCACACTTCACTGACTTGGCGGCCATAGTACAGAAGTACTGTGCGATGGAAAGCGCCTGGAAAACCCAAACAAAATTTTGGGATAATCCGGCTCTAACAAAACCCCCAGTCTGAACTAAAAGGGTGCACTCTCATAAGTCGCCCGACTCAATTACAAAGAAGCAAAAGCCCACTACAGGGCATGGAACCGTATTGGAGGGATGGCTTAATGGGCCCTGCAAAATTCATAGTACAGCGGATACCATACCAACACACAGCCTTAGAGCATGTTGGGTACTCCTACAGGTGGCCAAGAGCGGTGAGGATCTCCTCATTCAAAACACGGCAGAGCACCATCCCGTGGATAACAATACAATATTGACAGTCTTCGAGACCTACGCCTCAAATAATAGGCGTAAGCGAGCACTCTGTAGCCTTGCCGAAGTCTGCCATGTGGCAGCAATAAATCCATGGAGCGACACGGCTATCACCTTCAATGCCAGTGACTAACCTAAATTCCGAACAGCCCGAGCACCAGCCGCCTTGGTCCTCAGTCCAATTGTGGACGGCTTTCGGCTTACTAAAGTGCTCATGGATGGCAGCAGCGGATTAAACCTCATTTATGGGGAGACTCTTCAAAAAATGGAAATAGACAGAAACCATATTGAGCAAAGCAGAACGACCTTCCGAGGAATCATCCCCAGTCGGGAGGCACGTTGCGCTGGGAAAATCACACTAGATGTGGTATTTGGCACTCCGGAGAATTACAGGTCCGAAGAAATTACATTCCAAGCGGCCCCGTTCAGTAGCGGATACCACGCCCTTCTAGGGCGGGAGGCATTCATGATCTTCCAAGCCATACCTCATTACGGGTACATGAAGCTCAAAATGCATGGGTCCAATGGAATCGTCGCTCTACCTAGAGATCTGGACATAGCACTCCACGCCGAGAACAAAACAGCCGCACTGGCCCTCGAGGCATTATCCGAAGCCCTTGCGGCGGAGGAATTAACTACGCTGCACTCCACAGTGGATAGGGACGATGTGACACTCGACAAAAGATCCAAGTCCACCTCTTTTAAACCAGCGGATGAAATAGTCAAATTCCAAGTCCATCCAACGGACCCCAAAAAAACAGCGTCCATCGGGGCACAGTTAAACCCCGTTGTAGACGCCGCACTACGGGAGTTCTTGCGCGAGAATTGGGACATATTCGCCTGGCATCCTTCAGACATGCCAGGAATCCCATGCAGGCTGGCCGAGCATAGCCTTAACATTCTAAAGGTATTCAAGCCGGTCAAGTAGACTCTTCGGCGTTTCTCTGAACCTAAGCGACAAGCCATGGGAGAGGAGCTAGCCAAGTTACTGGAGGCCGGATTCATTAGAGAAATAAAACATCCAGACTAGCTAGCAAACCTGGTAATGGTACCAAAGAAGGACAAATCCTGGTGCCTATGCATCGACTTCAAGGACCTTAATAAGGCTTGCCCAAAGGATCCCTTCCCCCTCCCTCGCATCGATCAATTTATCGATGCCACCACAGGACACGACTCATTGTGCTTCCTCGGCGCATACTCCGGTTACCACCAAATTAAGATGGCGGAATCCAATCAAGCCGCAACAGCATTTATCACTCCATACGGCCCGTTCTGTTTTAACACAATGCCCTTCAGGCTCAAAAACACCGGCGCAACGTATCAACACATGATTCAGACATGTCTAGAAAAAGCAGATCGGCAAATGAGTGGAGGCATACGTAGACGATGTGGTCGTTAAAACCAGACACGTTGACTCCTTAATAGACGAATTGAGGCTCACGTTCGACAATCTCCGAACATACGACAATAAGCTCAATCCAGAAAAATGCGTTTTCGGTGTACCCCCCGGAAAGCTCCTGGGCTTCATCGTCTCAAGTAGAGGAATTGAAGCAAATCCGGATAAAATCCGAGCTCTGTCGTAGTTGGCTATCCCAATTGACCTCAAGCAAATCCAGAAGTTAACTGGATGTGTGGCAGCCTTAAGCCGCTTTATCTCCTGATTAGGAGAAAACGCACTCCCCCTTTACCGCCTTCTTCAGCGCACCGAACACTTTGAGTGGACGGACGCAGCCATGGCCGGATTGGAAGAAATAAAAGCCATCCTGGCCACCAACCCAATCTTGGTCGCGCCAAATGTCGGTGAACCAATGCTGTTATATATAACGGAAACTCACCAAGTTGCAAGAGCAGTGCTCGTCATCGAACGAGAGACGGACGGACATAAATTCCCACTTCAAAAGCCGGTATATTATGTATCCACTGTCCTCACTCCATGCAAATCACGGTACCCACATTATCAAAAGATAGCATACGTGGTATTCATGGCATCCCAGAAATTACGACATTACTTTCAAGAGTGTTCAATTACGGTGGCCTCAGAAGTACCAGTCAACGACATAATAAACAACCGCGATGCCACGGGCCGGATTGCCAAATGGGCTATCGAGGTCGTCCCGTTTGACATAACATATAGACCACGGCGAGCCATTAATTCGCAAGTACTGGCCGATTTCATCGCCGAGTGGACAGAAGCCGAACTCCCTAAAGACTATGCCGCGTACTCCAATTGGATCATGCACTTTGACGGCTCTAAAATGCTGGTTGGTCTGGGGGCTGGCGTCGTCCTGACGTCCCCCACCAGAGATACAGACCAATACGTACTCCAAATACTATACACAGACTCCAACAACGCAGCCGAATACGAGGCCCTATTACATGGTCTCTGGATGGCAGTTTCCATGGGCATTCAACGCCTGGAGGTGCGTGGGGACTCAAACCTCGCAATATCTCAAATAAATGGAGACTTCGATGCAAGGATCCAAAAATTGTGGCATATCACAACGCCGTCCTCAAAATGTCAGCTCGGTTCGAGGGGCTTGAATTCCACCATGTGGCTCGGGGAAACAATCAGGTGGCGGATATCCTCGCCCGCATCGGTGCTAAGCGCGATCCTGTCCCACCTAACATCTTCTTGGAAAGGCTATTTAAGCCATCCATGGTATGGGAAGGGGACACCGGTAACAATAGTCCGGACCCGACCACAACACCACATACCGAACACTCTGACATAATCGGAGGCTCTGCCATCGAAATACCACCTTTAGCCCACGTGATAATGGCCATCATCGCCCCATGGATCGAACCATTCCTGGCCTACCTAACCAGGCAGGAACTACCCGAGGACAAAAATGAGGCACGCTGCATAGTCCACGAGGGAGAGCTTTATAAGAAAAGCACTACTAGAGTCCTTCAAAGGTGCATCTCCGAAGAGGAAGGGCGGAAGCTTTTGGAAAAAATCCATGCTGGACTCGGCGGCCACCACGCCGCAGCCCGGGCCCTTGTAAGCAAGGCCTTCCGTACATGTTTCTATTGGCCGACGGCCCGAGCAAATGCACATGATCTGGTCCAACGTTGCGTCGGTTGCCAGCTTTTTGCAAACCAAAGCCATATGCTGCCTACCGCTCTCCAAACAATCCCCATTACTTGGCCCTTTGCGGTGTGGGGGCTTGATATGGTCGGACCCCTCAAAGGGGGGACCCATAATAAAAAATACTTACTGGTCATGGTGGATAAATTCACCAAATGGATAGAAGCCAAACCCGTTAAAACGGCTGAATCCGGACCGGTGATAGACTTCATATCTGGGGTTGTACACCATTATGGCATACCCCACAGCATCATCACTGACAATGGCACGAACATTACAGCCGATGAGGAAAAACTTTGGTGCAGCAACATGGACATCAAGAACGATTATCCTTCTGTCTATCACCCGCAAAGTAACGGTCAAGTCGAGCGAGCAAATGGTCTTATCATGAGCGGCATAAAACCCAGATTAGTGTGGTCCTTAAAGGAATCAAACACGCACTGGGTAGAGGATCTCGACTCTGTACTATGGGGGCTACGGACCACGCCGAATCGCACTACCGGATAGACACTATTTTTTATGGTGTACGGCGCAGAGGCAGTTCTTCCTTGCGACATAATTCATGACTCACCTCGAGTGTGCATGTACGAAGAAAAAGAAGCCGAGCTCGATCGGCAGGATAGTTTGGACGCCCTGGACGAGGAGCGCGACGTGGCAAAAGCCCGTTCTACATTCTATCAGCAACAGGCTCGAAAGTATCAAAGGAGAGAAGTACGGGCCAAAACCTATAACGTTGGCGAACTAGTTCTACGCCTGTCAGAGAAGAAAAAGAACAAACTCAAGCCCAAATGGGAAGGTCCCTTCATTATTGACCAGGTTCTGACCGGTGGAGCGTACTGACTGCGGGATACATCGGACAATCGACTTGAGCCAAACCCATGGAACACTGCTAGACTCCGAAGATTCTACGCCTAGTGTCAGACTCTATGTTCGTCTCATTACCCCCGTCAATTTTTTGCATATCTGTTATCTGTCTTTTCTCTCTTTCTCTCTTCTTTTTTTCTTCTCCTAAAGGCCTTAGAAGGCTAACTTGTGTCCTGACTACACAATCTTGACGCGCTAACCGCGCTCATTATACCTGGGGGCTTCTTATACAGAAGCTTAATATAACTATTATTCTGGGCTTTATGCCCCACACATGTGTTATTCTTCCACATGTACGTTTTTTCGCCATTATATGCATCGATATGACTTATGTTTTGGCCAAGCTGGGTTGCCTGGCTCTTGTATTTATGCCCTACGTTCACATTAATTCTGCTAGGGCATAAGGGGAGCACCTCTGCGATTGTTACTGCCGGGTCAGCCGGATGTGTACCTCAGACTGGGTGAAGCCGAAAGCTAGCGTTCTTAAGGGAATATTCTGTCGGTGAACAAAATATGACTTTTATTGATTTTGATACATGCCCCCAGATGTTTATAGCCTGCGTCTCTTTTCGCAGTTCGGACATGCACGTTAGGGCATGCGTACCCAGGGAAAGGAACCCTTAACGGAACTATTCTCCCTGGAAGATGTTTCTTACTATCCATGTAATATAACATTGCTAGTTGGGTACTTGTCTGTTCAAGCACTTATGACCCCTACGCCTGGTTTCCACGCATACCACGGTGTTTACATAACCGAGTGGGTATTTGGATACACTCCGGACTATCGGGTCCAGAGGTCAAAGCGAAAAGGTCCGCCATGACAAATGATTTACAATGCAGCTAGGGACATTATATATTTCACTTAAAGTACACAGTCACTAAGACTGACTAAATTCTTCTTCTATACCATCCAACAGGCTGTCTAGCCTACAATCCTGTTGTGAATACTTTGTAGCTAATTCTACTTGGTCATACACCAAACTAACGGGGATCTCTTTCCCATCGGGCCCCATAGGTCCAACTTCAGCCATGTGGTTTCGGTCAGCTTTGGTATATCGCGTCTTCACCATGCCCCAGGCTTACCTTGCACCTTGTCGGTAGGCTGATATCTTCCATAGTCCGACGCGTCGCCGCACTCCCTTGAGCTTCTCTATAAGCTCCCCCATGCCTCCTGGCAGGGAGGCGGATGGCCACAAGGCTTGGGCAATACCCTGCATCACCTGCCGAACTTGTTCGTGCAGTTGTGAGAACTCTAGTAGAAGATCACCCGCAGACCCGGGCATCTCCTCCGCGGGACCCATCAGCATACCTGCAGACACAACTCTATTAGCCGGCTTCTTCGCCAAACTCTTTCCAAAGTTCGTTCAAGCACTTACTGAAAATGCCGTGTCGAAGCCGCTTATTATCCTTCACGGAGTCCGCAAGCTGGGCTTGGACATCTTTTAGTTCGACGCCCAACTGGATATTGGCGTCCTCGAGATTATTTTTCTCCTGCCTGACCCACGTAAGCACACGCTCGCCAGCATTTAGCTGTCGATTTGCATGTTGCGCATTCTCCGGCACGGCCTCCGGATTCACTCTGGAGTCAACTGCAACATCTATTGTTAGATTTGCATGCATGCCGCATACTATCTGGTACCTATCATTCTTTGCAATGGAAACAAGTGTTACCAGAGGGGGCCTTCTCGGACTCCTTGAACGCGGCAACCGCGGCCCGTAGCTGGGCTTTGCACTCTTCCAGCTCCTGAGAAAATTGGGTATTCTTCTCTGTAAGAACCTGCACAAATAATGATCCTTAAATCAGTTGTGTCAACTATTGCAAGTCTCAGGGGCTACTGATATATATAATCATAAGATTTTCTTACCCGTCTATCCTTTACATACTGGTCCATGGCTCTGGCAAGACCATTTTGAGGAGCACGGATGTACGCGTCTCCTGAGTTGAAGGCATCGAACACCTCTTGGGAGAAACAAGCGTCACGGAGTACGGCCCGGCGACGCTTGTGATTCATGGCGCTCTCCACTTCGGAAATTGTAGCGGATAGTCTGTCTGCATCCTCTGTAGGAGGAGCATCCAGCGTTCTCGCCGTGTTAGCTTCTGCCTCTATGTCCGGCCCTGGAGCCCGACTGGTGGAGGCGTGATCGGCAACCTCTCCGGATATAGTCCGGCGAGCGTTTTTCCTACTAGGAAACATGGACGTCATTATATTTTAAGAAATACGACAACCACGGAGCGAGGTTCTGTATCATACCTCTGCGCCGGCGTCTCAGTCCTGACCGCCTTCGTTTTTAGCCTACTCGGCTTTGGTGTCCCTTGTTGGCGAGTCACTGCGGGTTCAGCATGGCGTCCCGAGGGCCTTCCCTGTAAAACACCATATGTGTACGGTAGGTGAAGTGCATAAAAGGGGATCCTTCTCGGAAGTGGGGACTCCTGTTTTTCTTACATGCGATGCAGGGAGTAGCCCAGGATAGTCGGCTATGATGGCCACCATGGCATCATCGCAGCTCAATTGATAGAATGTCCTGTCGATCAGCTCCACAAATATGTGCGGATCCTCTTCGAGTCCGGGATCGAGGGCCCGGTCAGGGTCCTCCGGTTGTGGAGGTGGGCTGTTGATCTGCCTTACAGCTTTTCGCAGTTCCTGCCATGAAATGGCAAGGTGAGTATTTATGACGAAGAATGCGGGAAAGTTGGGAGTAAAAAGTGACAGCTCACCTAGCTTGGAGGGTTGTACATGGAGAATCCATCCCGTGGCTTAATACGGATGAACTCCTCTTCCTCTCCCTTGAACAAAGCGCACAGAATTTTCGCTAGAGCAGCAACTGAGTCCGGTCCCTTACGCCCGCAGCGGGTGGCATCATCTTCCCCGTTAAAGCACCACATGGGGTGCCCTCGATATTGAAGTGGCTGCACCCCCCGCATTATACATATTGACACGACCTCGATTATTGTCAGTCCTGATTGAGCCAGCACTTTTATCCGACCCATCAGGTAAAGGACTTTTCCGTTATCTTCCTCCTAAGGGCTCCGTGGGCGCCAGCTTCGGCGTTTCTTCAAAGGGGCAGTGTCGAACTCGGGAAGACTCATCCGAATAGGATCTGGAAGGGGGACGCCTTCCATGTAAAACTACTCCGAAGGCCAGTCTTTGGATGTCTTCTTTGGGGTACCGAATAGGTATCCGGTCTCGGCGATGCGCCATATTTCGGCTTTGCCCACTTGATATATTGACCCCTTCTGTGTACGGGGCACAAGGCAGAATAGCCTCTTCCACAGATCGAAATGAGCTTCACGGCCCAGAAACAGCTCACAAAGGGCAACATAACTAGCAATGTGTAATGTAGAAGCGGGGGTCAAATTATGCAACTGGAGGCCATAAAACTCCAGGAGCCCGCGGAGGAACGGATGGATTGGAAATCCAAGTCCCCTTAGTAAATAAGGGACAAGTCATACCCGCTCCCCCTTGGAGGGATTGGGGAAGCTCTCCGCTTGCTCCCCGCCATTATAGGTGGCGAGCCCAGCTCGAACGGGGACCATATACGCTGGAGGGAGAAATCCCTGGGTCTATAACTCTGCTAATTGGCTGTGCGGGACGAAAAACTTCTCCCAATTACCAGGCTTAGGGCTACGGGAGCGGGAGGAGGAGCTATGATGACCGGCCATGTTTGAATGTATTTTTTCAAACGTGCTCCGATGGATACTCGCCGTGGGAGGATGGTGTGGTCTGGATCTAAAAATCCCCATCTCTTTAATAGACAGTTTACTTACATGGCTAGGGTGGAAAATGTAAAAATGCCCTGGCTCCTCGCATTCGCTCGACACGTGGAAGATAGCCCTTATTGAGCACGGAAGCCAACAAGTGCAACATTTATGGGGAGCCGGACACTACTCAGCAGATATTCAGAACTTGTAGAAGGACCCGCCTTGCAATGCCGAAGACAATCTGCGCGCTGGACTCATCGTCATTGAAGCCTGGTTCGGGAGCTACTGAGGGAGTCCTGGATTAGGGGGTCTCCGGACAGCCGGACTATATCCTTCTGCCGGACTATTGAACTATGAAGATACAAGATTGAAGACTTCGTCCCGTGTCCATATGGGACTCTCCTTGGCGTGGAAGGCAAGCTTGGCAATACGGATATGTAGATCTCCTCCCTGGTACCCGACTCTGTGTAACCCTAGCCCCCTCCGGTGTCCATATAAACCGGAGGGTTTAGTCCGTAGGACAACAAACGATCATACCATAGGCTAGCTTGTAGGGTTTAGCCTCTACGATCTCGTGGTAGATCAACTCTTGTAATACTCATATCATCAAGATCAATCAAGCAGGACATAGGGTATTACCTCCATCGAGAGGGCCCGAACCTTGGTAAACATCGTGTCCCCCGCCTCCTGTTACAATCCGCCTTAGACGCACAGTTCGGGACCCCCTACCCAAGATCCGCCAGTTTTGACACCGACAGGCGTTACCCCCCTTTCCTTCTCCTACTCCCTTTCCTTCCCCTTTTCCCCCTCCGGTAGAAGGAAAAAAAGGGGGGCCGAATCCTACTAGGACTGGAGTCCTAGTAGGACTCCCCTCTCCTTGGCGCGCCCCTTGTGGCCAGCCACCTCCTCCCCTCCTTTATATACGGGGGCGAGGGGCACCCCAAAGACACAATAGTTGTTCCCTTAGCCGTGTACGGAGCCCCCCTCCATAGTTTACTCCTACGGTCATAGCGTCGTAGTGCTTAGGCGAAGCCTTGCATGGATCACATCACCATCACCGTCCCACACCGTCGTGCTGACGGAAATCTCCATCGACCCTCTACTGGATCAAGAGTTTGAGGGACGTCATCGAGCTAAACGTGTGCTGAACACAGAGGTGCCGTACGTTTGGTACTAGATTGGTTGGATTGTGAAGACGTTCGACTACATCAACCGTGTTAACCTAACACTTCCACTTTTGGTCTATGAGGGTACGTGGACACACTCACCCCCTCTTGTTGCTATGCATCTCCTAGATAGATCTTGCATGATCATAGGAATTTTTTTGAAATTGCATGCTACGTACCCCAATAGTGGCATCCGAGCTAGGTCTATGCGTAGATGATATGCATGAGTAGAACACAAAGATTTGTGGGCGATAATAGTCATACTGCTTACCACCAACGTCTTATTTTGATTCGGCGATATTGTTGGATGAAGCGGCCCGGACCAACATTACATGACCACGTTCATGAGACCGGTTCTACCGACGTGCTTTTGCACACAGGTGGCTTGCGGGTGTCTGTTTCTCCAACTTTAGTTGAATCGAATTTGACTACGGCCGGTCCTTGTTGAAAGTTACAACAGCACACTTGATGAAAAATTGTTGTAGTTTTGATGCATAGGTAAGAACGGTTCTTGCTAGAAGCCCGTAGCAGCCATGCAAACCTTGCAACCAGAAAGTAGAGGATGTCTTACTTGTTTTTGCAGGACATGTTGTGATGTGATATGGTCAACACATGATGAGATATAAATTGGTGTATGAGATGATCATGTCTGGTAGAAGTTGTCGGCAACTAGCAAGAGCCTTATGGTTGTCGCTTTATTGTATGAAATGCAATCACCATGTAATTGCTTTACTTTATCACTAAGCGGTAGCGCTAGTCATAAAATCAATAGTTGGCGAGACGACAACGATGCTATGATGGAGATCAAGGTGTCAAGCCGGTGATGATGGAGATCATGACGGTGCTTTGGAGATAGAGATCAAAGGCACAAGATGATGATGGCCATATCATGTCACATATTTTCGCGTGTGATGTTTATCTTTTATGCATCTTATATTGCTTAGTACGGCGGTAGCATTATAAGATGATCCCTCACTAAATTTCAAGGTATAAGTGTTTGTCGGCGTACTGGGAACAGGGCTCCCCAGACTTGCCTGCCTGCAGCCTGCGGCGTGGCTCCTCTAGCAGCCTAGTACGGCCCATCTTCACCAGCAAACACTCAGGACCCTCACGAGGCGGACGACACAAGACCTCCTTAGGGGCAGCCTCGCTATGCTGGCTCGCGAGGAGCGAAGAGATCAAGGCAAGGGACACCTCGCGAGGTTCCTGTGATGCGAGCCATGACAACCAAGGCCAGGCAGGTGCCATGAGGCCACCAGCGCGCGCAATGTACTCGTTTCCTGATTGCTGCTAAAGAGGCAAGCGCAGGCGAGGAGTCCCGAGGCATCAGGCAAAGGTTTCCATATCGGTGCAACAAGACCAAGACCAATAGGACAGCAGGACGGAGGTAACCGTAGAGCCTAGAATGGTGTCACCACCTGAGCCTTTGGCAGGTGAAGACCACCTTTTGTCAGGATTACTTGTACTAGTTGTCTCCCTTCAAATTTGGCTGTTGTTGGATCCCTTCCCACCAAAATTTGGGAAGAGGACCAGGGCCTCTATAAATAGGACTAGCCACCACAGTAGGAAAGATAGATTGATTTGGGATCGGATCCATTCCATCCTCAACCACACAAGCTCATCGAGCCCAAGAACACCTCTCCTCTGGAGGTTGTTCTTCCCCTGTACTTGTTCATCCTCAGCCCACAAGGCAATCCACCACACCACACTAGAGTAGGGTATTACACCACATTGGTGGCCCGAACCAGTATAAACTCTTGTGTCCCTTGTTCTTCGAGTTCGGCGAGCTAGGTTTTTAGATTGTTGTGAGGGCATGAGGGGGAAGGAAAGATCTTCGTGCGCACCCCAGGTTTCAAACCTCGAGGGTTTTGACGGAACCCGAAATTCGACATTTGGCGCACCAGGTAGGGGTGCGTTGAAGCTTTCCTTTCATCGACCCATGCTCCTCCACCTCTGTGTCTGTCCCCATCGCTGGCGTTGCTCCTCCGGCTGAGATGACGGACGCCCATGACTGCGCCAAGGGGCTCAGAGCCCTTCCCCATGCCTTGCGATGGGTAACTTGGCCGCCCAAGTTCAAAACGGAGATGCTACCGTGTTACGACGGCGCGGCGGACCCGACGACCTTCCTGCTGGCATATGAAGAGGCCATCGTGAAGGCTAGAGGCGACGACAAGGTCATGGCCAACTGGCTTCCCATGGCCCTCGCTGGTGCACCACTTGCCTGGCTGCTCACCCTCCCATGATCCTCAGTGGCATCTTGGGAGGAGCTGCGCAGCCTCTTCGTCGCGCGCTTCACGGCACCGGCGCCCCTCGCCGTCGTAGCCCTCCTCGGCGGCTCGCAAGCGCCGCCCTCAGACTGTCACACCAAGTAGTTCTTTCGCTAGATCTGCGCCTCTTCCATTCAGCAAGGAGCTCCCCCGGGTTGGGCGGTGCCCAAAGCCGACATCACCTTTGACTCGGGGGATCACCTCGTCACCACCATCGGCTCGGGCGTGCTCCCAATGCTTTGCACGCCCACCATCTGCAACGTAGCTGTCACCAAGACCCTCATCGACGGCGGCGCTGGCCTCAACATGCTCTCCGTGGAGGCTTTTAGCCTTCTTCATGTGCCACTCGAACGGCTTCAATCTAGCAAGCCCTTCTTTGGTGTCGGTGGCGGCTCCGGCAGCCCCCTGGGGCAGATCCGCCTTCCTGTGACCTTCGGCACTCGCGACAACTACCGCACCGAGCTGACCGACTTCGACATTGCTCGCTTTGGCCTCCCATACAACGCCATCCTCGGGTACCCAACTCTGGCTCAGTTTATGGCGGTGACCCATCCGGCCTACAACCACATGAAGATGCCCGAGAGCAAGGACGTTTTCACCGTAGTTGGAGACACCAAGGAGGCTCTGGCGGCGCTCAAGCTTGCCCTCAAAACCGCCGCAGTGGCGCGACCGGCTGACGAGGCCACCCCTGGAGCCAAGAAGGCCGCACCAGCAAAGAAGAAGCAGTTGTTCACTCAAGATCGGGCTGAAACTAAGTAGCTACTAGTCGAGGAAGACGGTTCCTCAGGAGCCACCTTCACCATAGGCGCCAACCTCTACCCAGACTAGGAGGATGCGTTGGTGAGGTTCCTACGCGCGAACAAGGATGTATTCGCCTGGGAACCCAAGCAGCTAGCTGGGGTCCCAAGGGGGTGATCGAGCATCATTTGAGGGTGTGCCCCAATGTGCGCCCTGTGAAGCAGAAGGCGCGGAGACAGTCCACGGAGAAGCTGTGCTTCATCGTCCAGGAAACCCGCAAGCTGGAGACAGCAGGTGTCATTCGCGAGGTTCGGTACCCTGAGTGGCTGGCGAACCCCGTCATCGTATCGAAGAAAGGTAGGAAGGAGCGCACGTGTGTCGACTTCACCAACCTCAGCAAGGCTTGTCCCCAAGACCCGTTCCCGCTTCTGCGCATCGACCAGATTGTCGAATCCATGGCCGAGTGCGACCTGCTGTGCTTCCTAGATGCGCTCTCAGGCTATCACCAGATCAAGATGGTAGTAGAGGATGTCGAGAAGACGGCCTTCCTGACCCCGTGTGGGGTGTACTGCTACACTTGCATGCCGTTCGGGCTGCGCAACGCAGGCGCGACCTTCCAGCGGCTGATGCACATTGCCCTAGGTCAGCAGCTCAAGAGGAACGCTGAAGGCTACATCGACGACATCATGGTCAAATCTCGGGAGGTGAGAACTTTGATTCAGGACCTGGAGGAGACCTTCGCGAGCCTGCGCCAAGTGGACTTGCGCCTCAACCCAGAGAAGTGCGTGTTTGGTGTCCCCTCCGGCAATTTGCTGGGCTTTCTCGTGTCCCACAGGGGGATCTAGGCTCACCCGGAGAAGGTCAAGGCGATAGAAGACATGATCCCACCACAAACTCTCAAGGAGATGCAGAAGCTTGCGGGTTGCGTGACCTGGCTAGGGTGCTTCATCTCCAAGTTGGGAGAGCGCGCCCTGCCATTCTTCAAGCTAATGAAGAAGAAGGGCCCGTTTGACTGGACCCCCGAGGCCGACCAAGCGTTTCAAGACCTCAAGAGATACTTGACCAGCCCTGCGGTGATGGGCCAAGGGTCCACCGTGCTGCACCTCCAGCCTGGGCGACAGGGACATAGAGGGCACCGCAAAAGCTGCGGCAACACCAACGAGTGATCAGGCCCAGCAAGGCAGCGTTCGCAGGCTTGCAGAGGCCCTAGTGGGTGACCAGGCTCCTAGGGTCCCGTCACCTCAAGAGACGCCCCAACTTCTGGCAAACGCAGGCTCCGTCAACGCTCCCGCCCTCGTCGAGCACCCATGTACTTTGTCAGCACGGTGCTGCGGGATGCAAGGGCATGGTACCCCATGCCTCAAAAGCTCTTGCTCGCGCTCTTGGTGGCCTCGCGTAAGCTGCATGACTACTTCCAAGGTCACCCAATCAAGGTCGTCTCAGCCTACCTGCTGGAGAGGGTACTCAGGAGCCCCAACGCTGCTGGAAGAGTCGCTGAATGGAACATCGAGCTGCAAGCATTCCAGGTGGAGTTCAGCACAAGAAGGGTCATCAAGGGAGCCGCGCTTGCCAACTTCGTGGTAGAATGGACTAACACCCCAGGGCTTGAAGTAGGCGAGGACCGATACCTCTTACTAGGAAGTGAAGCACCAGATGGCTAGGTCATGTATTTCAATGGCACGTTCACACGCCAGGGCGCGGGAGCTGGAGCGGTGCTCATCTCACCCAGTCAGGAGAAGCTCTACTACGCTGTGTAGCTCTGCTTCCAACAAGGCGAGAAGGTCTCCAACAACATTGCAAAGTACGAAGGCCTCACCGCTGGCCTTAAGGCTGCGGTGGCCCTGGGCGTGAAGCGCCTCACCATCAGGGGCGACTCACAGCTCCTCGTCAACTTCTCCAACAAGGTATACGAGCCGATGGACAAGCATATGGAGGCATACCTCGCGGAGGTACGCAAAATGGAAAAGCAGTTCTTGGGCCTAGAGTTGCAGCACGTGCCCCATGGCACCAATAAGGAGGCTGATTACATCGCCGAAAGGGCATCCAAGCGCCAACCCCAAGAGTCTGGCATCTTCGAGGAGCGGCTCTTCAAGCCTTCGGCAGCACCTCCACTTTCAGGGCCGGCGCAGCCACAGGAGGAACTCCCCCAACCACCTACCTCGGGAGCCCCGACCTGCGGCCCGACCTCGGGAATGCACCTACTCCTGGCGCTTGAGCCTCAGGAGGGGTGCTGGACCAAGGAGTTCAAGGAATACCTGACACAAGGGACGTTGCCGGAGAAAGAGGAGGACGCGGAGCGCGTGGCCCGACAGGCTATGGCATACTGCATCCAGGACGATGGGCTATACAGGAAGTGGACAAATGACGTTTCCTTGTGATGCATCTCCAGGGAACAGGGGAACGAGTTGCTAGCTAACATACACGGTGTAGACTGCGGGCACCACTCATCGTCATGAACCCTTGTCGGCAAGGCATTCCGCAGCGGGTTCTACTGTCGTACGACACTCAACGACACGACCGAGCTGGTGAAGTCCTGTGAGGCTTGCCAATTCCACGCCAAGCAGATCCATCAGCCAGCTCAGGGCCTCGAGACCATCCCGCTCTCGTGGCCATTTGCATTATGGGGGCTGGATATCCTATGTCCATTCCCTCGAGCACCTGGGGGCTACCGCTACCTCTACGTCGCCATAGACAAGTTCACCAAATGGGCGGAGGTATAAGTTGTCCGCACCATCCTGGCCGGATCGGCGGTGAAGTTCATCATGGGTCTCGTGAGCCGGTTCAGGGTCCCTAACCGCATCATCACCGACAATGGTTTGCGGTTTACTAGCAATCTCTTGAAGACATATTGTGCTAACCTTGGAACGCAGATCTGCTACGCTTCGGTGGCACACCCCAGGAGCAATGGTCAAGTCGAACGCGCCAACGTGGAAGTCCTAAGAGGCCTCAAGACCAGGACCTTTAAGAAGAAGCTCGAGGCCTGCGACAGGAGCTGGCACGATGACCTCCTCCAGGTTCCAGTCCCATGTGTTCTTCATGGATGGCACGATCCATAGCGGTGGGCAACGGGAATCATTGTCACAGCTTTCTAGTCCGGTTCCACATGATGGAGACTCATCCAAGCTGAAGCGGCATAAATCTGGGATAGCGTGTCCCAGCATGTCGTTCATCCGGCGGTGCGCACTAAAGACACAACCATGCTTCATGAACGGCAAGCCTTCCATGTCATGAATGGAAGGTGGCATCCGCTTCAAAATGGGGTAGCTATCCCCAATGAAAAGCGAGTACTCTCCAATAGTGTTCCTCGGCACCCACGTAGCATCACGGGGGTCGAACTCGGCGCCGTTCATCTGGTACACATGGCATCTCAGATCTGGACACATGGTGATGTACATAGTCAAGGTCCATGCATAATAATGTTGTGCTCAAATGTGGCGGTCAGTAATACTGTGCAGCAAATAGTACTACTCCGGTATAGAGGAAGTAAAATAACCGGCTTATTATATATAGCCACTCTTGGCTACATGGATGAGATAGTAAGACATGGAAAAACAAAAATGGTGGCAGC
>NW_024120742.1:0-15643 GCF_003073215.2 Triticum urartu
GGGACGGCGGGCTCCGGGGGCGCGTGCACCCGTGGGAGGTGTGATTCTCCCCGCGGCATCTCGTGCATCTGGTCGGGTTGGTGCAGTCCACAGAGATGTGGCGCTCATCCCCGCAGACATTACTCTGCCGGCACACTCCAGGAAC
Source organism: Triticum urartu (assembly GCF_003073215.2). Classification (NCBI taxonomy): domain Eukaryota; kingdom Viridiplantae; phylum Streptophyta; class Magnoliopsida; order Poales; family Poaceae; genus Triticum; species Triticum urartu. Next base: position 146 of record NW_024120742.1, read on the forward strand.
GAATCGGTCGCCGGAGGGACGAGCTGCTCTCCTCGACATTACCCTGTCTCTTATCTTGAAATTTATTGATCTTCCACATCAAATTGCTTTGAAAATGATCCATCTTCCATTATCAAAATGTTTTGAAACTGATCCATCTTCCATTACCAGATTGTTTTGAACTGGATCTGGTTGAAGGCAAGCACTCGCCATGATTCCAATATATAAGTGATACAACACCCAATTTGTTATTTCTCATGAGAGATCAAATACATCTCAGTCGTCCAAGTACTATTGCTTGCATGCTTATTTTCTCTGGCATGAGTTTCCCAATTTCTAGCAAAAGATTACATGGATTGTTTCATGTCCCTAAGAACAACTTATTCCCTTACTGCCCCTTTCACATTACATGTCCCTTGTACGAGCACTAGCAGCTGGGGCGCGCCACCTGAAAGGGAGCTCTGCGATGCCAGGGTTACGGGTGCCCCTTTCGTACTCCCTTCATTTCAAAATATAGTGCACCCGCGCTTTTCGAGGTCCAACTTTGACCATAAATTTAACCAACAAGACCAACTGCGGCGGGAGAAAAAATTATATAATTGAAAACTCCTTTCGAATACGAATTCACTGATATAATTTTTGCTCCCGCCACAATCGGTCTTCGTAGTTAAATTTATGGTCAAAGTTGAAGCACGGAGATAGAGAAAGCACTACATTGTAGAATGGAGGGAGTACATTTTAGTAGGGATTGATCAGTAGTTCAGATGTGATGGTATAAGTATCATAGTATAAATTACTCAGTCAGTGACGGCTGACACAATAGTACTTCTTACTACCTCGTATCCATAAATCAGGACAAAAGGGAACATCTATTACAAACAATTGGTAGCACAGTTTCTGTAACACAATTGTTCATGTTGCTACACTTGACTTCTTATCAAACAGAGCAAATGGCACATCAAAATCAGATGCCCGAATGACCTTGTCCATTCCGGGCAGGTCGAAAAGCTCAATCAACACAGAGGTGGGTGTCGTCATGGCAGCAGTACCATTGGTTGTGTGCTGCCCTTTGGACGTAGGTGAGGAGCCTTGGGGGATCAGCCAGAACATGGCATGGACGGTGGCATCGGTCCCGCCACCCTCGGATGGCGGCTGCATCGTCGGAGAGGTGGGGTTCACAGGGAGAAGACCAAGGTGCTGCCTCTGGATTCCTGCGTGAGCGTCACCAACAGGCAACAGGCATGGTGGGGGCGCCGGTTCTCGCCTGAATCTCCAGTGGTAAGGCCGACGGGCAGCATGATCGCGACCGCCCTGCTTGCTTACATTGTACCTCCTGCACCTGCCATATGTATGAGGATTAATTCAACTATAAAGATGTCAGAACTCCCAATGTGGTTAGATATATGTGGATAAGACTGTTGGGTTGAACAAAACAATTAATCTGTAGATAAGACTCAACACACAATGACCTCTTGACCAATTTGAGAGCATGAGCTGACATAGATCGATTCAGTAAGAGCTGGCTACATAGCAAACTGGCCTGGTTAATTTGAAGAGGAATTCTCAGTTATTAGTATGCAATAGACAATATCAGGAAATTATGATCAACCTTCTAAACAAGAAGATGAGGCAATATTTATGTTTGAGATATCTAGCTCCGTCGCCATGTCAGCTGGAGCTGGTGGTATTTGGGATAGTGCTAGCAAAGTATCAGCAAGCACTTAGTCCTTCGTGAAAAAATTCGATGACTACAAGAACCCATAGTTCACTTGCAACTTTAAGTCCTGTATTAGAACAAAGTAAAAGAGCATTTTTTAGACAGAAGATACATGCCAATGGCTTAAGAGAACATCTGAACCGTGGATGTCCCAAGAGTAGAAACACCAACATCAATAGTATATTCAGGGACAAGCTAAGTTAGATTTTTTGTTAAAAACTATTAGTCACAGATGCTCCTATGCAATCTGCAAATCAATACGTAAAGATGGAAAGAGAAAGGGACAAACTATCCCTTTTCTTAGTTGTATGAGACATCAAATGCAGTGATTAGCACATCGATCTTAATTTCCTAGGAACTGGTAGGTCCACATCATCACAGCCCTCAGTCACCTTTAAATATGTAAAATGATAAATAAATTGAACACTTCTGAAGTATTAACATTAATACAGATAATGACAGCACGGTAACATAATACCATGCCAATGAACTGGGAAAGGGGTAAAAGAACTAAAAATGCCCAGCGCAATCAGTTACTTGTTGGGGGCAAATGCGCAGTAATCTTTCAGAATAAGCTTTACCACGTCCCTTTATTATGGTCATTGAGATCCTTAAAATTGCAGGATAAATATATTGTACTCCCTCCGTCCCATAATGTAAGACGTTTTTTGACACTAGTGTAGTACTTCACTATTTTTTTCTGCTAAGATCAATCACCTTCATATGATCTGAGACATTTCATTCTCTCGGTTTATGTATGATGTCAACACTACAGATATCAGGTCAAACAACTCGAAGAATGAAACTGCTAACTGACTTGAGCATAAGTCTCATTGCCTCCCGAACCATCTAGAGGACTTGGCCCAGCTTAAAAAACTACTCCCTCCGTCCCATAATATAAGAGCATTTTTTACACTAGTGTAGTGTCAAAAACGCTCTTATATTATGGGAGTGCACTGCAAAATGTTTCGCACATCTTATACACTACCAGTTTAATGAGCAGAGAGTCAAACGGCCAGTAGTTCCTTAAGAGCAGAAATAGAACCAGAACCTCCTGTTTTCCTCTCAAGTGCTGGCAATACATCATTCCTGGTGTTTTCAGAGTATCCAAAAAAGTTTGGATTGCCACCCAAACCATCTTCGTTCACATCAAATAAATCAGTATTTGGACCAGACAACATGTATTTATCTACAAGTAAATTTGCCACATCAAATCAGTATAAAATGTTTTCAACATAACAGTTTCCTAGACGATGAGCACAACAACACTATATATATCCGTCTTTAACTTAGAAAAAAATGAAACAAAGCTCTATCAAGAGATTGTCAGAAAAAAACTAAAAGGCAAATCATGTTGAAGTTATGACAGGAATATCCAGCACATCAGGTGCCAACTCATGTAACTCTTAATGTTCCACATAAAGGCATAATACTAAATGGCATCCAACTAACACATTGCTTGTGAAATATGGATGTACTGGTGTGTTCTCAAAATTACTTATGGGAATAGTGGAAATTTGCTATACAGTTATCTGTAAATTTCTTGTCAAAATCAGAATACAACAGTAATTTCACTGAAAAAACAGGAGGACGTCGCAGGAATCAGACTGATTATGAATAAATATTGCATGGAAACAGCCAAGTTTTTACAGAGTACAACAGAAAATCACACAAATAATGCAAACAACACATCATGAGTTCCCAGAGAGAAACTTGTAACCATAGTTTGTGATAGGATCATGCATAGCAAACTTACATATTTATTCACATGCAAATTGTATGTTTGAGAATCCAAAGTCTTGATTTTGGCTTGTATTGTACTCTCGGAACCCTCAGCAAAATGTGACATTTCTGCATCTGAAGAATTACACTCCATAATCTCCTGCAATGACAAAAACATAATTATTAGAAACATCAGCTGACAGTTTGGCCATGCAAGGTGTGAGTTTATTCATCCAATGAACCAGTAGAACGGAATCAAGCAAGATCCTTTCACATGTAGACTTGGACATGCACTGGAAAAATCATGCAGCAAGTACCCATCAAGAAATAGTCATCATTATATTCTTATAGTATCAAATCTAATTCCAAGATAGATGGTGCTAAAAAGAGAAAAATCAACTCCACATAATAGAGCATATATGCTTTCAGTAAACATGTGAACAATCCAAATTTAAAATGAATCTCTTGATTACATACCATATTATCTTATATCCGCGAAAACTAAACTGGAGAGTTTAGTACATGATATAAATGCTGAGCTACTGGAGGCAGAGGATTTCTAGAGGCCCTCAAAGACTTAATTTTTGAAAATAATGCTATGGTGGTTGCAAATGTTGTTGCTGCTCTTGCAGAGATTCAACGCAGCAGTGTTCATCCGATCTTTGAGATTACAAAGATATACATTGACAAAGCTTCTGACTGCTCTGAATGGATGAACAGAGTATGATGTAGTTCTTGCTATTGGGTTCTTAACTGCTTATCATGTTTGATAAATTTGTAGGTGGGGACAATTCTTGATTCCCTGTCAAGGTACAAAGCAGCAGATGCAGGGAACGCAGAAAATATAGTCGAACAAGTTACACCCCGTCTTCAACATGTAAAAGGTGTAGTTGTTCTTGGTACATTAGCCTGATTCACATGAACCATTAGCTGATGCTCATCCGTGCTAGTGAAAAAAAACCCGAGCCTTTCTTTGAGCAATACAAATTAATTATTATGGGATATACCAATTCTGTGTCAAGCTCCTCAACATAAATTTGCAACGTGTAGATAGAAGATGAAATAATAAGCAACATAGAATAGTTTAATTGTAAATTCAGGTGTCTCCAGACAGGTCTGAGGAAATTGTCTACCTTCCATTGACAAAGAATAGATTCTTGTGAGCTTCCACTGGAAAATTTATCTAGAATAGGACTAGCATCTTAAATCATGTCAAGTTGAAGTATTGATACTGCTCATAATCTTAGACACACTTGTACTGTTTGCACAAATCTTCGCTTTGGAACTTGATGGTGTAGTCCAGAGATGACTGACAACTTCCTCAATTAGCTGAACATCGTCGATTCAGAAGTGAGCAAAAAATACATGCAGGAGTGACAACGAATGACTTTGCAAGTATCAAACTGCAGATACCTTCTTTCAGGTCCGCTCGGCACAATTCTGAAGGCAAGGAAATGTTGCAACATACATACTTCTGCTTGGCAATGATCGGAAGCCATGTAACAATCAGTTCGTAGAACAGCTCGATAATCTCATTTGCCGCCATAGTGTTTTGTTCTCTAATTAGCTATCTCTCTTTTCAATACAGCGTTTTCTCAAAAAAAAACATGCTTGGCCTGAAATACACCAAATAACTTGATTCGAGATATGGTCAACAGTGTTTTTCTCATGTTCGGTACCATGCGCATATCCTTTTCTTAAATACATAAATATGCACATTTTTTAATTTAGAAAGGCCAATAACCAAATAAGATGCACATTTTTTTAATTCAATGTTGGATTGGATGCAAATGTAGAAACAACCTTTTCTCTTATATGAAGAAAAGTTTAACAGCAACCTGATTGTCAGGAATTAACTATAGGAAGTGTAGATTATATAAATAATGCAAAAATCCTCACGGTAGATAAAACTCTCCGAGTACTAAAAGATGTGGCATGCCAGTAGGATAACACTTTAGAAATTGCCATGCCTCAATGGCCAACATACACTGAAAAATTCTCCACGCCTCTACAAGCAGAGGCACACATCACATAAGGGGATAAGAAAGGGGATTCGCTCCTCCATGGCTGAAGAAGGGCTAGGGGGGCTGCTCCACTAACAGAGGTATATATTCTCCTGCAACAGAGAATAGAGGGATCTTTCTGAACAGAGGACCAACTCCAAATTAAACACACACGCAGTAGTGATGGAGAGGGCACCTTGTCCATTGCGTCGGCACAAGGGTAAGAGCCGCCTCAAGCAGCTTGAACCAGCATCAGAGCGCTCGCGCCACCGTGGCCATGAGGGAGGGGGAGGAACCAAGGCGGTTGTGAATGGTGATTGGGAAAGGAGGACGATTCATTTCTCTCTTTTTTTTTCTCTCCTTCAGTTTTTTTTTCACCTCACACGGTAAAAGGGCGCCCTTTGTGCGACAGTTTAACTGTGTTTCTAGGGACAATGGGAAGTCGTGTAATACTTAAGAAATCAACTGTTCATGGTAATATTTCTCTTAGTTTCTTTAGAAACCAAGGATATGGTAATGTGAAAAATCTTACTTTTTTACTTAATTCACATGAACCAATCATAGATGATGTTCTTACGGGGTTTTGGTGATGTACTTGAGTGATCCTAAAGAAGCAAGCATCTAGAACATTTCCATTATGTCAAGTGTTTATTTTGGGCCATAGTTCAATCCAGTAAGTTTAGTTGATCTCCTTTGATTTTTAATTTAGTTTTATGTACCAGTTTGCTTCAGTTAATTTATTTAATCTCCTCCTGCACTACAATTCCTTCATTGATCTCTCATACGTTTAGCCAGTTCAGTTTGATAGTTCAATTGAACTCCTTTGCCACCTGCACTACATTAAACTGATTTCCAATTGACAGATATGCTCACAAATGGACAGCATCAATGATATGCTCTCAGTACAACCCAGATCAGAGTATTGTGCTCACAAGACAAGCATAAATGATCCATTTTAGTTCTATTTCCGGTCCTGACTACTTCTTATTTCATGGCAGAACATAACTTATTGCAGACAAACAAATTGCAAGCTGTTATGATTGTGAAATAAGAACTTCAAGTAGTGAAATTTATCAGCGTAGATAACCAAACCAGCAACTGCAAAAATATCATTACATCACCTCTATTTCAACAACATGAAATACATTTTATGGACTGATTTATAGAAACCAATGCTTCAAAACAGAGCAACGCCACTCACAGAAAAGGAGTAGACAGGTTGTACTGTTGTCTGATACAGTCCACAAAAACTGAACAGAACAGTGCTCCAGAGTTTTCTACCTGAAATGCGGTTGAAATGCGGTTGGAGTCTAAGCTGAGTTTAACTAGCAAATGGAAATGCAAGTTTCCATCAAACATAAAAACCAACACTCTGACAGGCTAATACTTTGATTCTATGGGAGATATCAGTGCTGGACAATCACATCTAAAGTAAATTAAAGATTAGATAGATATTTTATGTTCCATAAGATTCTTTCAAGAATCAAAAAACAAAATCTCAGTGAAAACAAAGGAAACAACATAATAATACACATCGAAACCAGAAGAAATATTCTAAGATTCCACTATAATTACAGACAACATAATGCAACAAAAACAGAAACAGAGATTAAACTTGAATTTGGGGGCGAGCGCAACCCAAGATCCATCTGGACGGATTTGTGCTCTAAGCACCACCTGAATACATCTCAGGAGCGTTGTAAACTTGGATGCAAGAACAGCAGCCAAACTTTGAAACAGCGCTCCACACATAAAACAAGATAAGACAATCAAACGGAAGACAACAAAGCAAGGATATTAATAAGGCTCAGACATCCAAGGAAGGAATTAGCAGCATTAGCTCTCAAGCCTGGCTGGGCGAAAGCTCTTAGGCGGCATCTGCGAATGTTTTGAGAAACAAGCCTTAAATTTATCATCATCACCGTAACTTATCCCCAAAACTGACCAAATCATATTGACTAGAACTTGTCAGACACTACAAAAATATATCAACCACAATAACCAGATCTGGAGAGTGTATACCAACCAGCCACTACAAAAATATATCAACCACAGTAACCAGCTCTGGAGAGTGTATACCAACCAAAATAGACTCAGGTTTCCTATCACACAGAACAGATTAAACAATTACAACAGAATCCCTCAGAGACCCATTTAAAATCAGGTACACAGATGAACCAAACCAGTTGCAAATGGATATTCCAGCCCTGACCAAACCACAAAGGTTATAGCCAAAGGAGGACACATGCAGTGGTGAGTAACAGCTGTTGTTTACTGTGTCTTACGGCACTTCCTGGTCTAAGAATCTTCACTGGGATAATATAAGCTGAAAAAAATAACAATACAATTAAATAATAAAAAATATTGAGCTCTCGCTTTATGCCTCAGAAAGCCGCAAAAATATCGTCATTCAGAATCAGACGGTAATTCCAACATAAAGCTAATCATCATAGGCTTGAATTAAATTACAGGTCACTAGTGTGAAAGAAAAGGCTGCACACTAGCCAACAACACAAAACTAAGATAGTGCCCAAGAAATATAGCGTATCATCAGAATATAAAAGCCTTCTCATCCACAGGAAATCAGCACTGTGTCCGAAGGTGTCCTAAGATAGAATAAGTTTTCATCACATGACACTGACAAAATCAAGAAGAAAATAAATAATAAAAAACTGATCTCTAATGGATTCAGTTGCGAAGATGACATAACAGCCAACTCATGTCAACCCCTCAAGATCAAGTGTTATTATGCATCAATAAACCCTCGCAATACAAATAGATCATCTAAATTGAAAAGCAAAAATAACAACCAAAAAGATTGGAGATGTAGTTGCTCAGTGGTGGCAATTTTTAATTGGTTCGATTGTGCCAGCAATGTCGTCAATGCTTTCAGAAGAGGGAGCTTGTTTTCCTCATCACAACCACTCCAAAAGGAAACAAACAATGAACCGCACATTAAAAATAAAGGATATCAGATGGCTCAGTTCAGCGGGATAATCGGCATACAAATCAACTCTTGAGAGAAAACCTGTGATTTGGTCTGTTGAGCTTGAATATTTGCAAATCGTCACTGCCATCACTAGGAATTTAAGTAAAGAAAATCAAACAACTGTTCAAACTTAGATTTGCCAGGTCAGATTAAGTAGTATGTCAATCAGCACAGACCAACCTAAGCGGACCCTAAGACTGGGGCGACAAATTTGAAATCATCATCCTCATAACTACAACAAAGCCGACCTAAGACTGGGCCACATCTCTTCTAGGCTAACGGCTGCGCAGCTACAAATCTCTTTTGCTTGCTTCCAACTGCTACCGGGTGCCACATTACAAGTTGTATGAATGAAAAAGAAATGCAATCAACTCCTCAAACAAAGAAACTGAAGCCACGGGAGAACCTAAATCACCAACAAACTGAAGAAACAGAAGAGGCATCAGATAACATATGAATGCACCATTACACACAGAGTGTCTCAGACGACCGTCGTGAGTTGCATATGGTTTCTCATCATGTGCACACCACAGTATTAATCAAATTTGAATTGACACTGAAATTTCCATTCGAAATATGCCAATGAAAATACTAATAAAGATAAAGGGCCGTTAAGAAAACATAAGAGATATTTTTGAAGTGGATGGATCAGATTTCTGGCTTGGAATCCTCTGATAAAGGATAACATTTGCGCACAGTACAATCATTGTCGATCAGCTGGGGAAAGGATCCTCACTTCCATCCGAATAATTCTGAACACTATCTCTAAACAGAAACTAAAAAGAAGAAAAACATATAAAACCAAATAGAACTACAGTAGAGAAAGATATCAAATCAGCAAATCATCAGTAAGTCGATTCAATCAAATAAGCAGAGTAGAGTGACATATTAATTATAATTAGGATATGTATGTAAGAGCCACGGCGCCCTTTGGAGAGACACATCCTAGGACACAAAGTAGGTAGCTCAGGATACAACAGGTTAATGTTGCTTCAAGGGAACGAGTCCACTGGAAACCGATCAGACTGATCCTCCCAATGACCAGATGACGAAGCACAGAAAATTCAAAGAAATATCAGAAACGAAACAAAAAATATCAAAAGAAACAATGAAGTAAACAGCTAGTATTGCCCAGAGAGGAAAAAAGTTGATCATAGAAAACAAAACGTCAAACGTGCCTTGGATCTCAGTAGGTAATGCTTTCCTCATTACTTAGAAGTTCGAGAAAGATAACGCAGTAAACAATAACATCAGGGATCCACGACTTGAAGCAACGCAAATCCACGGGGGAAAAGAGGCAGACAGATCTAAACAAAAGCAAGAACATGAGAGCATCTCAGACTACAAATTCCCCAATGTTTTTCTTCACTGCCGAGACTCAAAGTGCAAGGATGAGTTAAGTGGATGTAACATCACGGATGCTCCCGAGAACAAAACAAATACGGCAGATGCAATCTAAATCTCGCGGCAAGGAACCAGAAGTAGGAAAATAAAGGGGCGGATAGCGTGGAGAAGAAGCAGCGTATGCGTAACTCGCCGGGTTCGGATGCCGCCGACGGCGACGGCGGGTCCGGGCGTCACCTGATGCGAACGGATCGGTGGCTCGGCGATGACGGCGGCTGGGTGGCTCTCTCTGAGGTTATAAAGGAGGCGTCCTAACCCTAAACGTCGGGGTAGCCGGACTACAGGCGGTACGTGATGGGCCTGGGAGTCTTAGCGGGCTTATGCTGGAACTGTAATGGGCTGTTATTCTCTTGGGCTAACCGGCCAGATTTAGGGCTGGAAGTTAAAATAATTACATTCTCTCAAAAAAAAGTTAAAAATAATTATAAAATTTCAGAAACATATATGTGTACCCCTAAAAAAGAAACATATATTTGTGCTAAAAATATATAAATTTCATATTTTTTCTAGGAGGATTTTGGAAAATTTATGTATATTTATGGTACTACAATAAATCGGCGACTAGAAGCAACTGCATATCATAGTTTATCACCATTTTTTTGTTTCTCTAAGTTTTCAAAAAAAAAATCATATTGTAGTTGTATACTCTGTCCCAAGCGCATCCAAGAATTTATCCAACTTGTGCTTCCATCTAAAGATATGATGACGGACAGTTTATAGTTCAAGGAAAAAAGAGGATGTTCAAATTTCAAGGGGTGATATATTTTAAAAAATAAATATAACTAAATTTCCTCTTCTAAAAGTACTAGCAAGTTACACGTGCCACACGAGAGTGAAGTGCGACCACGTAAATGTACCACATTATAGCAGGCAAACATATACATTTCGGGTCACACACACAAATGAATTTAATATGTAGATTTAAATCGCATCTCCCATCTCATTCAAAATCAAATTATAACTACATAATATTTGATGATTGTGCAGTATATGCTACACAAAATTAGCTCCAATGAATGAAATATATAAGAACAATTGATTACTCCATTTGCAAAGAAAATTGGGTTTGGGAAAGATGCCACATTGGCTTTGAACCAAAACAGAACAAGTTCAAGTAAAAAAACGTCAATTCTTTTGGAAGAGCAAAACTTGTGAGAGCTAACGTATAGAAGAGTCTAGAACAAATGAGAAGTGTGTGTGTTATGTGCATATTGTACAACGTAAATGATAGAATGAACATGAATGGTGATTCTTTTATCATAGAAAAATCTTGAAGAATTGAAGTATGGAAGAGTTAGAACAAAGGAGAATTGCCTTTTGTTTTCATGATTGTGCATATAAGCACAGGTGTGGAATATTCTAGATTAGTATACGTGGCAAAATCCAATGTGGTGGGAAGAATATCCAATGGCCAAGAGCACTCGGATTTGCCACCTCTCAACCGTTGGATCAACTTCATCCAACAATCAATACTCAAAGTTATTCATATACTATATAGTGGTATAGATATTCCATCAATGCCTTCTAAGCTCGTGTATCTTCAGACATTTTACAAGATAAAGAGTGGCCATCAACCCTCAACGTCCAATAAATGACACATGTTTGACACTGCACACATGATAAAATAACAATAATTGTGAAGTTATACATCTATGAATTAGCTAGTGAAATAATACTCCATCATGGAGCTGGTCGCGCCCAACCATAATACAACAGTGGCGGGTTTTTAAGAGGCACTCTAAATGATATTCCTCAGTCCCATGATATAAGATGTCAGTACATCCAGGATACTCATATGATGTAATAACGTTTTATATTACCCCCAAAAAAACAAACAGCTTATATTATGGAATGGATGGAGTATCACATAAGAACTTCTCTGATGGTCCGGCAATGACGGTCGGGTGGCACGTGATGGGCCTGGGAGTCTAGCAGGCTTACGCTGGAACCGAATGGCTTGTTGTTCTTTTGGGCAAACTGATCAGATTTAAGGTTGGAAGTTTATAAAATAATTACAAATTTCCCTCTTCTCAGGAACAATAGATTCATACTGAAAATATAAGATTTTCATTTTTTGCATGGAGGATTTTGGAAAAAATTATGTATATTTTGTTGCACCATGGATGGGCTTAGGCCCATATAAGACACTAATCCCTGGTTAATCTTGAGGCTCATGTATGAGATGGCAGGTGATGGGAAGTTTAGTCCCACCTTACTAGTTGAGGAGAGTTGAGACCCCTTTATAAGGACTGCTCTACCACTTGCCATTGGGGGCTTGGAAAGAGGAGTGGTACACGTGCGCTCCTCCTCCTCCGCCGCCCGCCTCGCCACGCCTCGACGCGCGCGCACGCCGCGGGTTGCGGGAACGAGCCGAAGCTTATTTTTGCCGCTATATGTGCTGCTCATAGAAGGTTCGAGTCTACGTTATGTACGTGCTAGTATGCTTAGGTATCGTTATGAGATGCATACTGTTTACTCGTGGATAAGTCTAATAAAAAAAGTGTTAATATTTCCAACAATCCAAAAATCTTATTTTAGGCACTTTTCGATTCAAGGCTTTGCTGCTACTCTGAAACCGAAAAAGTTTACCAGGACGCATTTTAAGCGTTGGCAGACTAGGACCACCTTGTGGCTCACAACGATGAACGTGTTCTGAGTTGGTGGTGTGTCCCTCATAGAAACGATTGCTCCTGAACAGGAGAAGGCGTTTAGAGAGGCAACCACAATCTTTCTGGAAGCAGTTCTGAGTGTGATTGGAGACAAGTTGGTTGACGCCTATATTCATATGGGTGTTGCCAAAAACTTGTGGGATGCGCTCGAAGTCAAATTCGGCGCAACTGATGCTGGCAGTGAGCTGTATGCCATGGAGCAGTTCCATGATTACAGGATGGTTGATAACCGTTCTGTATTGGACCAGGCTCATGAGATACAGTGCATTGCTAAGGAGCTGGAGCTCCTGAAGTGTGAGTTACCGGACATGTTTGTCGCGGGTTGCATTATTGTAAAACTCCCCTCCTAGTTGGAGGAACTTTGCTACTTCTCTCAAGCACTTGAGACGTGAATTCTCTGTTGAGGATGTCATTGGTCATCTCAGTGTTGAGCAGAACTCGAGAGCAAAGGACTCGCACGTGAAAGGGGCAGAGGGTTCTTCTAGCGCCAATGTGGTGCAGAAGAATTTCCACAAGTTCAAGGGAAAGAACTCTGTCCAGCAGAATACTACCTTTAAGAAGAAGGGTAAGAAGAAAGACAAAAAGAGAGATGGCTGCTTTACTTGTGGTTCAGATGAACATTGGGCAAACAAGTATAAGAAGCCAGCACAGGACTCCAAGTCTGCGAATGTTACTCTGAGCAACAATGATGCGACATCTGGGTATGGTAATCTGTTTACCATACTTTCAGTCTGTCAGTCTACCGATTGGTGGATTGACACTGGGGCCAATATTCATGTGTGTGCTGATGTGTCTTTGTTTTCTTCCTACCAGGTCGCACGAGATTGTTCCGTCCTGATGGGGAATGGCTCGCATGCTTCTGTTCATGGTGTTGGCACGGTAGATCTGAAGTTTACTTCAGGAAAGATCGTGCAACTAAAGAACGTGCATCATGTCCCCGCCATAAAGAAGAATCTCGTTAGTGGCTCCCTTCTATGTAAAGAAGGGTTTAAGTTAGTATTTGAGTCTAACAAAGTAGTCGTATCTCGATATGGACTATTTGTTGGAAAAGGATATGATTGTGGTGGTTTGTTCCGCCTTTCCATGGAGGATTTCTGTAAAAAAGTCGTGAACCAAATTCATTCTAATGTGAACGAATCTGAGGTTTGGCATTCATGTCTTTGTCACATAAATTTCGGTTGTATGACGCGGCTAGCTAAGATGGATTTAATCCCGAGTTTCACTTTAGCCAAAGGCTCTACGTGCCATGCGTGTGTGCATGCTAAGCAACCTCGTAAGCCTCACAAGACTGCGAAGGAGAGACACCCGGCACCTCTAGAGCTCATACATTCAGATCTCTGTGAGATGAATGGTGAGTTGACTAAAGGTGGAAAGAAATACTTCATGACTCTGATTGATGATTCCACTAGATTCTGCTATGTGTATTTGTTAAATACTAAGAATGAGGCTCTACACTACTTTAAAGTCTATAAGGCTGAAGTTGAGAACCAACTTGAGAAGAAAATAAAACGAGTCCGGTCTGATCGTGGTGGAGAGTACTTTTCTAATGAGTTTGATTTATTCTGTGCGGAACATGGTATTATTCATGAGAGGACGCCTCCCTGCTCACCCCAGTCAAATGGGGTTGCCGAATGGAAAACCGTACTCTAACTGATTTGGTTAACGTCATGTTAGATACATCGGGTTTATCTAAGGCATGGTGGGGGAGGCTGTATTGACATCTTATCATGTCCTGAATAAAGTTCCCACAAAGGATAATGAGACTACTCCCTATGAGCAATGGGAAAAGAAAAGAACTACACTCTCTTACTTGCGCACTTGGGGCTGTTTGGCGAAAGTCAATGTGCCGATAATCAAAAAGCGCAAGTTGGGACCAAAGATCATGGACTGTGTTTTTCTTGGCTATGCCAAGCATAGCGTTGGCTATAGATTTCTAATGGTGAAATCTGAGGTACCTGACCAGAAGGTCGGTACAATTATAGCGTCTAGGGATGCTACATTCTTTGAGGATATTTTCTCCATGAAAGATATGCAAAGCAATTCTAGACTGAAATCTGATGAGACTCATGAACCTGCTATTCTGATGGAATATTATGAACATAAAAGTGATAAGAGTTCCGCGGAGGATGACGAGGAAGCTCCTGTTAGGAGCAAGAGACAGAGGACTGCAAAGTCCTTTGGTGATGATTTCCTCGTGTACCTCGTGGATGATGATACTCCCAGTACCATTTCAGAAGCTTATGCATCTCCGGATACTGACTACTGGAAGGATGCGGTCCGTAGTGAGATGAATTCCATCTTGGCTAACAGGACATGGGAGATCACTGATCGTCCTTATGGTTGTCGACCATTAGGATGTAAGTGGGTGTTCAAAAGGAAGCTTATGTAACACCACGGATGTAATTTACCTTATCTGTACTTCAACTCTTGTCGTTTCCGGCGCCAAGTTATTTTATTTCCTCGTTGCCGGGTTTTTGTCTCGTGTGTGTTTTGTCTTTGTCATGCATCTCATATCATATCATCATGTGCATTGCATTTGCATACGTGTTTGTCTCATGCATCCGAGCATTTTCCCCATTGTCCGTTTTGCATTCCGGCGCTCCTATCTCCCCCGGTGGTCCTTTCTACCTCTTTTCATGTGTGGGGGTTAAACATTTCCGGATTGGACCGAGACTTGCCAAGCGGCCTTGGTTTACTACCGGTAGACCGCCTGTCAAGTTTCGTGCCAGTTGGACTTCGTTCGGTACTCCAACGGTTAACCGAGGGACCGAGAAGGCCTCGTTCGTGTTGCAGCTCAACACCCTTCCAATTTGGCCCTAAAACCCACCTAAACCCATTCTATCGTCTAGAGCGTTCGATCACGATCGCTTGGCCGAAAACCGCACTCAATTTGGAGCCTCCTAGCTCCCTCTATGCCTATAAATAGATCCCCTTCCGAAATCACGGGTCTTCTTCCCCCCAAACCCTAAAAAAAATCCCCGCCGCCGCCGGACAATGTCCGCCACCTAGCGGACA
>NW_024120743.1:0-13256 GCF_003073215.2 Triticum urartu
TCCTGCTGATAAATTCCAGACTTGTGTTAATTTAACTAAGTCTGAAACCTGTTATCATTTGTACTTTTGCCATGCTTGTTTGAACCTGTTAATGGATGAATTAGCCGTAGTTTAGTGTTCATCTTTTGTCAAGCTTCATGAGTGGATCCCTGCCATGTATTTTGTTTTTATATTTGAGTGATGTAGCATATTTATCTTGATGCATTTAGATGGCTACTTGCTGATTATCGCAGACCGGTGCCATATTTGTTTTGCTTGCCATTTCTAAACCGTGCATTCGATTCCGGTGATCTTTATATCGATTTCAACCGAAATCACCTCACCATTTCAGTGGCACTCTTGGATTTCCAAGTTGAGGCCAGTTTCAATCATTCCTTTGCAAATCTTGCATATGCATCACATATCGCATC
Source organism: Triticum urartu (assembly GCF_003073215.2). NCBI lineage: Eukaryota > Viridiplantae > Streptophyta > Magnoliopsida > Poales > Poaceae > Triticum > Triticum urartu. The sequence continues at coordinate 411 of NW_024120743.1, forward strand.
CCGCATATCATACCATGTTTGCATCATGTTGATTGAGCATTGCACGTGGTTGATTGCGTTCTTTTTGCTTGTTGTTCTTGCTTGGGTAGAGCCGGGAGACGAGTTCGTGAACGAGGAGCCCATTGAGTTCGTTTGCGAGGATCAAGGCAACTCTGAGTACTCTGCAGGCAAGATGACCATACCCTCAAAATCACTTCTATCTTTGCTTGCTAGATGCTCGCTCTTTTGCTATGCCTATGCTACGATACCTATCACTTGCTTATCATGCCTCCCAAATTTTCATGTCAAATCTCTAACCCACCATGTCCTAGCAAACCGTTGTTTGGCTATGTTACCGCTTTGCTCAACCCCTCTTATAGCGTTGCTAGTTGCAGGTGAAGCTTGGAGATCGTTCCTTGTTGGAACATGTTTATTTCTTGGGATATCACTATATTATCTTGTTTATCTTAGGGTCCCGATAACTGCCACACGTGATGCATCGGGTAGTTGTGCCACACGCCACGTGTGGCATGGACAGCAACCAGCCCACACACCTACGTGTGGGCAAAACAACTAATGCACACACACATCTTTTTTTCCCTCCTGAACCCTCTCACACGTGTGCGTGTGGGCGAAGTTGATAACGCCCACACGCCCGTATGTCAGGCCGCATACCCTTCTGGTCCCGCACGCGACGCGTGACGCCCACCGCGCGCCCGCAGTTGCCATGGTCCAGACCCTCGTCCATGTTCGTTTATCTGCAGTTGCCATGTCGCTGAACTACGGTTGCCATGTCGGACAACTGCAGTTGCCATGGTTGCTCAACTACAGTTGCCATGTATGGTCTGATCTAATGTAGTTGCCATGATTTCATAACTTTAGGAGTTGCCACATACTAACACTAGGCAGTTAAGAGAGCTGCCATGTGCTCACAAGCATGCTAGGGCAGTTGCCATGTAAAAAGGAAGAGTTGCCATCTGCTTACGTGCACGTTAGGGCAGTTGCCATGTACGTGCACGTTGGGGCAGGTGCCATGTACCCTGCAAAAACACATGGCAACTCGGGTAAAAAAAGAGAGTTGCCACCTGCTTATAAAGCACACTAGAGGCAGTTGCCATGTGCGCTGCAAAAACACATGGCAACTAGCAGCTTATGTGTGGGAGAGGAGACGGGCGTGTGGGCGAGATGGCAAATGCCCACACACCAGTCCTTGTGCGTGACTGAAAACTTGTGTGGGGGTGAACTGCTAAACGCCCACACACCGGCCCCTCCGTGTGGTAAAACGGATGTGTGGGAGAACTATGTCACACACCATACACACGCCTTGTTCTACATGGCACAGAAAATCAGCCAGATTGTGTCAAGATTCGTGCATATAGTACTGGACGATGATGGATGCGTGTGGTCGAGATGGTCAACGCCCATACGTGTGGGCATTAACATTTCCGTTATCTTAATGCACCTATTTAGATACATTATAACTGAGCGCCTTTTGAGGCCTCTCAAGCTATGTGCCTTTTCCTTCGTTGGATCACATGATCTGGTCTTCCTTGACCGTCTGATTGGTAACTGGCCGAGGGAAGCTATCCCCGTAGAAAAATCCAAGCATTCTGGTTAATCGGGCCCGGCAGCTGGATGAAGCCCATGTATAGTATGATCCAGTTTTTCCACTGTACGAGAGCCCATCGCCCCCACCCTTCCCAATGTGAGCGAGTGTAACCTAGGTCCGCCGCCGTCGAGAGAGAGAGAGAGGGCACCTTGCCGGCGGCACAACCATCTCCTCCTCGATCCTTGCAACTATCCTTGCCTCCACGCCGCTAGCTCCTCAGCTCCCTGTTTGGGTGCTCTGTGTAGGTCGAAGGGGAGAGGAAGACAAGAGGATGAAGGGACGGCGAATCGATCTGAAACAAGGCGGATGCGTTTCCATGTCAAAGGCGGTCCGAGAGCCAGGTCAGCTGTCGTGGACGAAGGAGTCGTCATGGCCAAGGCAACCGATGACGAGCCGTCGAGGCGTGGTGCCGGGATGCACGCTGCTATACAGGGACGTCGTCGTGGGGACTATTCAAAAGATGAGCGGTTGGATGTGCAGTTTAGTGCTAGAACTATCAAAATACGTTTTTCTGGTCATACAACTTGCATTTTGGTGCACATACGGTCATTCCCTCCGTATCCGCCGCTGGTGTGGCAAGCCACATATGCATGACGCCACTGTCAGTGAGCGGAAGCATACTGGAGCAACCCGTGCGTGGTAAACTTGCACGGACGCCCCTCAACTTGTTACTATGTGCGCAAAACATCCCCTACAAAGGCGGGAACAGGCCGAAGACGACTTGGTCGTGCGGCACATAGTCGGCGTCGTTGGCGTTTTGGGCGGCCTGCGCGGCGTCGAATGTCGCCTGCTCCTGCACGGCGATTCTGCGAGAGCTCGGACGTCGTGGGCTCGATGGACTTGGTCGCTGGTCTAGCCGCCGCGTGGTTCGTCTGTCTGTCACGCGTACGGGCATCGGAGCTGAGGAGAGAGATAACAGAGATTGCTATAGAAAAGAGGCGGGTGTAGATATATAGCCAGAATCGGCTCATTACCCAACTGGCTGTACGGTGTCTAGTAATATTGGCAAGTCCTGGGTTCGAATGCCCCCCAGGCCACTCTAGTAATATATTGTCAAGTCCGTACAAGTACTGAAATTTTGGCATAGGTTTCAACTGAATTTTGGACACTCTTTTTTTGGATGTCTGTACAAGTACTGAATTTTGCCACAACGTTTACTGAATTTTTGGACAGTATTTTGGCACAGTTCAGTACTGAAATTTTGGCATAGGTTTCAACTGAATTTTGCTACAGTTTTCAACTGAATTTTGGCACAACTTTATACAGAATTGAACCATGAAGATAAGACAAAAATCTGAAACTGTCATGAAGATTGTACACTCTAGTAATATATTGGCAAGTCCGTACAAGTACTGAAATTTTGGCATAGGTTTCAACTGAATTTTGGACACTCTTTTTTTGGATGTCTGTACAAGTACTGAATTTTGCCACAACGTTTACTGAATTTTTGGACAGTATTTTGGCACAGTTCAGTACTGAAATTTTGGCATAGGTTTCAACTGAATTTTGCTACAGTTTTCAACTGAATTTTGGCACAACTTTATACAGAATTGAACCATGAAGATAAGACAAAAATCTGAAACTGTCATGAAGATTGTACACACAAGTACTGAATTTTGCCACAACGTTTACTGAATTTTTGGACAGTATTTTGGCACAGTTCAGTACTGAATTTTTGGCATAGGTTTCAACTGAATTTTGCTACAGTTTTCAACTGAATTTTGGCACAACTTTATACAGAATTGAACCATGAAGATAAGACAAAAATCTGAAACTGTCATGAAGATTGTACACACATGGACCATCAATATGTTGCTCGACAGAAATCTGAAACAGTCTGAAACTGACAGAACATCATCCATAATTAACAGGAATATATGTTGCTCGAAACTACAAGTTCACTTGTCTTGATAACATAAAAAGGCGATCAAAAGGAGCAGTGCTTAACCCCATCAAAAGGAGCAGTTCATTCATGAACTTGATCATTGATGAACTTGATCATTGATGAACTTGATCATTCATGCCTAACAAAAGTTCATTCATGAACTTGATCACACGGTCATGAAAACTACAACAAAAGGAAATCATGCAGGTCTTCGGGCCAGCCTTCACGAAACAGAGCATCTTGTGGTGCATTTTGGCTCACAATTACCTCCTCTTCAGCCTGCATGAAGAGAGGTGATTCTTGGTTGACAGCTCCATCAAAATCACCTGCATTGTTAAAATAATGGATATTCAGTAAACGGGGTACAACAAAAGTAATGAACAAAAAATTCTGTTAGCAACTAAATCAGTACAACAAAAGTACAGAAGGAATTGACATTCAGGTAACATATTCACGTAATTCTCCTTACAAGTACATCACACATACCTGAAATTCAGTTAACATATTCACCTAATTCTCCTTACAAGTACAGCACACATACCTGAAATTCAGTTAACATATTCACCTAATTCTCCTTACAAGTACAACACACATACTTGATATTCAGTTAACATATTCACCTAATTCTCCTTACAAGTACAACACACATACTTGAAATAGCAATTTAAGTGCCAGATTCAGAGTACACGCCTTCAGTGTGAAAAAAATTCAGTTTACTACATTTTTTTTCAGAAATTCAGAGTACAAACAACATTATTTGCATCTCGGAAACATCACACAATTTCAGCTACATAATCCAACCAAACAGGATCATATCATAAAACCATAGCGAAAACAACGAATTTATCATACTTTTACACACAAAAAACTGCGTCCTTTCATAACCCCTTCCTAAACCCTAGGTCGATTTGCAAACAGGGGAGTTTCACCTTGGAAATCTAATGGCTACAGGGGAGTTGAACCCTAGCGCGATCGAACATCTGCCAAGAACCCTAAGGGCGTAGACACCAACCTAACTTGGCACAACGGAAGACGACGGCACAAAGAAGACAGCGGCGAGCAGAGGAACAAAACAAGATGGCGGAGACCAGCGAGGGGGCAGGCGTACCATACGATGGCGCTACTTCGCCCGGACGTCGACGGCGCGGTTCACTCATCTCCTCTGACGACGGCCGCCGTGACGCGCCGACCCCTCAGCCTCTGCCTCTGTACGATCAGGAAACGAAGCGGTGGGAGTCAAACTGAAAGGCCAGCGATTTTGGGGTTGTTTTGCGCACATAGAAACAAGTTGAGGGGCGTCCGTGCAAGTTTACCACATGCGGGTTGCTTCAGTATGTTTTCGCTCACTGACAGTGGCCCCGTGCATACGTGCCAGCGGCGGATACGGAGGGAATGACCGTATGTGCACCAAAATGCAAGTTGTATGACCAGAAAAACGTATTTTGATAGTTCTAGCACTAAACTGCACATCCAACGCAAGTTGTATGACCACCAGTGATATTACCTCATGTTAAAACTACATTCAGACTTGCAGCAACAAGCAAATCTTCGGTCCATTTGATACAGCGCTAGATTCAGTTTATCAAATGCAGCAACGAGCAGTTTTAAAACTAACATAATTTCAGTGAGCATACATCACTGCTAGCTTAAACATCAGATTCAGGTTTCAGATTTCACATCCTGAACATGTGCTTGAACACCAGATTTCATAGTTCTGAACATACATTCAGATTCTCCTGAACTTTGCGATGAAGGACAAGTCAATGGCAGCCCCTTATTTACGATGAATTTGATTCTCCTGAACATCAAATTTTAGTCCTGAACTTTTCCAAGTCAATGGCAGCTGCTCTGAAGACCTGTCCTGAATATTAGAACAAAGTTTCAGGAATTTACTTTGTAGCTTATATCAAGCTTTTTCATGCCGATCATTTGTTCCAATAACAATACATGCAGCTAGCAAACATGCGGACATGCACGTGTACTGAACTGGGACATGCAGCTAGGGAGCACTGATGAAAAAAAGCTAGTGTATAGATTGATACTACTCCCTCCGTTCACTTCTATAAGACGTCCTAGACATTTAGGACAGCACTTAAAACAGTTTAATTTCAGCTGCCTAAAATGACTTACAAAAGTGAACAGATGGAGTAATAATCTTCACCAATTGAGATTAATGGTTATATAAAAATTAAGAGTGGCATGTACTAGTACTAAAAATGAAGGATATTTGGTTTGGTCCTTTCACTAAAACAAGCAGGTAGCATGGGGACTTTAGTATCTATTAACTTCAATTCTCTGGAGATGCCACTTACTCTTTGTTGCTAAGCAGGTCTTGACTAGACACAGTTTTCCTATCTCTGGGCTGCCACAAAAATGACCCTTTGCTGAAAAGAGAATACTAAAAATAAATCATTACACATACTGACATGCAGTACCAAAATGCTTCAGGTGGCATTATACATACTGTCCATGTGCATAAGAGTAAGAAAATGTCAGGTAGTGTTACTTGTTAGGGCCACAAGCATGTTTCTTGAGTATGAAAATGAGCTTACCCCTGGCAAGTCCAATATTAGCAGCGCATCATCATCATCTCCTGCACCCACCTGCTGTGACAAACCAGTGATGGCTTTTTCTTCATTGTAACAGTTGCTGTTTCAGAAAATCAGTGGAACAGTTGCTGTTTCAGGGATATTGTGTGAGCGGGTAAAGGGATTTGACAGTTTCCAAATATCAGGTACCTATATAGTACTCCCTCCGTCCCATAATGTAAGACGTTTTTTGACACTACACTAGTGTTAAAAAGCGTCTTACATTATGAGACGGAGGGAGTACCTTGTAGTAGAAGCACTTGACTAGGTTCAGAGTTCACAAATTTCTTACAACATGGAGCATTCCCTGGTGGCATTTGCTGCTTATAAACTACAGAGAATACTGAAAATAAATCATGCTAAGTATCAGACCTATAACCACCTCCTTTCTCGCCTGATCCTTGTCCTCCTCATCCTCCCACGCCGGATTCTTATTCTCTTCCTCCGTTGGCGTCTTGTGCTTGTCCACCGCAGCACCGGACATCTTGCTCGACTGGCAGCAACGAGCAAGGAGTAGTGGTGGCACCGGCGGAGACAGAAAGACGACGCATGTGGGGACAAGCGGGATGCCAGGACTGCGACGAGCGGGGAGCAGGGCATACTTGCGAATTGACTGCTCTAAAGCACTCATCTATATGGACACGGCGTTCTGTCCGGTGGCACACTCCCAAGATGTAAACTGAATTTACAAACAAGAACAAAATATGTAACTAACCATCGGTAGGAAACAGACCCAAACGAGTGCTGCCGCGGATAACTTTTCCTACTGATCTCAACCATACATCACATGAACTAGCAATTTCATCTTTTCTGTTCGGCAAATCACACACACCACTAACATCTCAGCGAGCATAGCACAAGAAAATCGCACCATTTGCTAAAAAAATAGTAACAGTTAGACAGGACAGGATTCAAGTTGTACCTTTTGGTCCATCCCGGCGCCTCTGGATTTACCCTGTGGGTGGACTGCGCAGACCTCGTCGGAGAGCCCGGCCGTCGACAGCGATTTTCACCCTGCGTCCTCCCAGGGCTAGCGCAACCAACGTGCTGCCTGCACCCGGAGCCAGCATTCGAATCCGCCGGCGTAGCAGGGGTGGCATCACGTCGCGGGAGCACCTTAAGAGCCACCGGATCTGGATGTTCCAGGCTGTCCGCGAACTCCGCTCGCACCGGAAACCTGCAACCCACGGCCATGGCGGGCAGCGAAGTCGGCGTCAGCCGACGGCTCTGTCATGGGGGCACATGCAAGGGTAGATCTCCAAAGCGGGCAGGGTTGACTTACTGGTCGACCGCATCCAGAAGGATTCAAGCCCAGCATCTTGCATCGCCGGCCGCCGGAGGAACCGCAGCCTCCCGCAGCCTTGGGGAAGGGCAGCCGTCCGTGCCGGCGGCAGGCTTCCAGAACGGCTCAGGTTCGCTCCGACGTAATTGTTCCACGGCTCAGCTCAAAAGGTAGACGGCCTGGTACACGGACATGGGCTCACCCATACGTTTTGGGCCCGCACGGCTGCACTGTTCGCTCCCGTATAAGCGGCGTATCCCTTTTTTCGCTGTCTCGGTGCAGACGCGACAGACCGGTTTTTGCGAATCCCCATACATGAGCCAACGCTAGCGATTTCGGGAGCAGCTGAGCTCGAGCACCGAATCGCTGCGTCCATTGGATATGCATTTGTGTGTCCTTGACTTCTGTTCGTCTAAGAGAAATAATTTATCCAAATTTCAGACATTACTTCTTGGCTACTTACTGCCGTTTGAGCAACAACTTTGCCTTTCTCTTCTAAAAATTGCTCTTAGCTTTTGATGCAATCGTTCTCATGTCATTGCATGGATATGCATTGTATCATTATTTTGCTTAATTGGTCTGTTTTTGTTTTGTTTCAGGTACCCAATTTCTATAGCCATAATTATGGCCTAATTTTTCTGCTGCATGTTGTTGTTTGGAATAAAAGATGTACGATGATTCATTAACGGCATGGATTAGGGTAATTGTTTATTTACTGATTTGTTTCTTTCTTTATATTGTTTATTATTCTTATTCTACAGAAATCATGCTCAAGGAGAGTACAAGTACAGTAGATATTATATTGACATAAATAGTTGTCTGTGATCATAAGCATTTGATTTACATGCAGAAATGTTTTTGGTCAATTATTGATTTTGTTTCATGCAAAATTTTTTTTTGTCAATTTATTGATCTCGTTTCAGCTACCGAATTTATATAGCCTTACACCACTAACGGAAAAACATTGGTTCAATTCCTGCCCAGTATATTCATCTTCTACATTCATGAGCCAAATCTATCCCAGCATTTGTTCCTGGCCATTCGATTTCATGTTCTAAGCATTCCTGGCTGTCTGATCTCGCTTTGAAACTGCTATTTTTTCGTGAGATGGGCCACATGTCTTAGGAGCAACTATTCTCATAACCCTTTTGGACTTCTGGTTAATTGGACCAGTATTGGGTTGTCTAGCCCATTTGTCGAACCAAAGGCAGCAAATGGCCCTCTCCTCCCCAGACCGTCGTTCGCCAAACCCCTTACTTCCTCTATCTCTCTCAGTACTAGAGAAAACCTAAAGACGATGACGGCGGAGGCAGTGAGTCGGCTGCTGCCTGATGCTGTACCACTCCAGGCGTTGGCATTGACGCGGGTGAGTGGTGTCGCTGGTGTCCTCCCTTTCCTATTATCGGTAACACTCCCTCATTCACATTTTGTGTCGTGCATGCAACTGATCATGCGACCATGGAGTGGAGTTCCGCACCCTAGGTGTCAGCGAATGCTCCGCAAGCAGCGGCCCGGTGTACCCGATGCAAGGCAACACCTCCGCCACCTGCACCTTGTCCGTGTTGGTCTGTTCTCCATCGTACCCTGCGTGCCCAAAAACCTCGCAAGTTCGCGTAGTTCACTCTCTGGTCATGATCCTACATCCGCTCTCCCATGCTCTTATCTCCCATTTTTTTCATTTTTTATGTGCAATATCTGGTGTTATTGTTGAATTTTTGGTATCACTAATTTCTTTGTACATATGCCCTCATCTCTCATTTGTTATGTGCAATATCTGATGTTATTGTTGAATTTTTTGTACCTACAGAATAACAATATGCAGGGAGTGGGCATCTAGAGGAATGAATTGAAAAGAATCCTTGCACTGATGCAATGATGTACTCTGTAAATTCAGGAAAGTGTCTCAAGACAGAAAGTTGAGTCTGAAACTGTATATTTTACGGGGCAGTCAAATTTGGACTTGATATTACAAGTGCAAAAATCACTCTTCACTTGCTAAATCAAATTTACTTAATTTTAAATTCCATATCAATTCTAAACTACATATACTATCAAACTTTGTTCAAGGATCCTTTACATTTTAGGAGATCACTTTGATGTGAAATGGGTTGTAAATACTAAATAGCATGTAAATAACATTATACAATCATTTACCTTCTTGAAGAGATGGCACGGTGTTTCTTTTTTGGTCCAATAGTTTTTTCATGTGTACCAACTGATTCTATATCTTCTACTCCTTCATATTTGCATGTATCCCTAATGTCGCTTCTTTTTCCTTGAGATGTGAGACTAGATATTTCTTGGCCACTACAATGATGTAATTTTCTGATCCATTTGCAAACGATGCAGTGCAGAGAGGGATCAAGAACAGAATATTGTTATGCTAATCTCCTAACACACTTCTTGCTGGTTTATGATTTTGTCGCATAAATTCATGTTTCTCAAGATACACAAAGTACACTTGATTCAGAATGGAATTAGCAGCCTTTTGCTTCTGCTAGGTAATTTCATTTAATGGCACTCAACAGCCAGGAACACCTAGGTCATGAGAGTGTTGGCAGACATTCAACTTTCTTAGTTGTTTCCATTTAGTTCCATCTAATTAGTTGTAAGTATTTCTAAATTCAGGTAAGACTGGAAAGCGTACCAAAACATACATATGTCTGCAGGTGGCTTTCTTATACTGCATGGATAAATACTTGCAACTTTTTTTGCGCAATATGATTTTCTCATCTGGCACCATTCTTTGTAAGCCTTTATTTTCTCCTTGACTTCTATTATATTTCAGATTTGGACTTCTGTAATTTTGCTCCCCCCTCTCAGATCATTATGTATTTTACCTTTTTGTAAGTTTCTACATAGTCTGTTCTGGTTGTAGTAGAACTTTCTCTGTATGCTAATATGATGTTTTTCACGTTCCATTTTTGCAGATTTAGTTCATGTTTTTGTAGGTGAAATAGCAATTGGATTCAGAGATAAAGGTTCAGCTTTCAATAACCAGGCCTTGACAAGGTACATGCTTAGATTGGAAAGATAAGTAAACTTGAATATTTTGTCTGATATACTCAAGCACATCCTTTGGTTTTATCATTACTACTTGGAGACGATCTTCCGTTTCCCACTTGGCCTTCAGTTAGTGAACATTCTAAAATTTAATTGCTCTATATGATATACAGTTTTAGTGCTCCAGTGGCTCAACCTGTTAGAAACATATTGTAGTGCACTCATTTGTTGGGTTTAGCTATATAAGATATACCAGCTGTAGTAACATAATATCGTTGTGTATATTTTTGTCATTCGATTGGACAATCAAGATTATTGTTTTCAATTGGAGCAGCAATTCTGTTTATCAGTTCAAAACAAAAATGTTATGTTCTCGGTTGTATCATTCTTGGATATCACTAACGGAGGGGTCATTGGTGGAACAATCAAGTACCTGCTCCGTAAAGAAATTTAAGAGCATTTAGATCACTAAAGTAGTGATCCAAACGCTCTTATATTAGTTTATTCCTACTTGCTTGCTTGGCTACATTTTACCGTAGTAAACTTTCCATTGCTAACGAGATGATTTGGTGCAGGACCAACATTCTTACTGATTAAAATATAGTAACCCAAGAAGATCATCAAGTGTTTTTACTTCTTTTCCATGAGTTCTTCTCATTTTCTTTTGCTTCTCACACCTCTTATTGCCCAATGGCAGTTGTAAGAGAGAGGGAGCTATGTGCCGTTGTGGTAGGCAGGGTTTAACGATGAAACCCTACACATCCTGTTGTGGTTTCCGGCCGCTTCGCCTTTGTTATTCTCTCTCCAGAAGGCCCCCAAATCCGTAGTGTGCAAGCCCCTTTGAAGTCCCATCTGTTTAGGTATCCTATCCAAATTGATCTATCCGTGCATATACTTCATGCTTCCGCCCTTCAAGATAAACTACCCCTCTTGCACATCTGTGCATATATCCTTGAATATAATGTGATAATATATCACATGATTCAAATACTGCTCTTGCATATAATTGTATCATATACTGTCAAAATGGACGGGCGCAGCAACGCGCGCCTTCGATGATCTAGTATACTTGGTAAAGGGTGGAAGGCTCGGCCTTATGCCTAGTGTTTTGTTCCACTCTTGCCGCCTTAGTTTCCGTCATATCGGTGTTATGTTCCCGGATTTTGTGTTCCTTACATGGTTTGGTTATAATGGGAACCCCTTGACAGTTCGCCTTGAATAAAACTCTTCCAGCAATGCCCAACATCGGTTTTACCATTCACCACCTAGCCTTTTTCCCTTGGGTTTCGCGGACTCAAGGGTCATCTTTATTTTACCCCCTCGGGCCAGTGCTTCTCTAAGTGTTGGTTCAACTGAGCGATGTCCGGGGCTACCAGGGGCAACTCTGGGCTGGCCTACCCGACGTCTTGCTCATCCGGTGTGCCCTGAGAACGAGATATGTGTAGCTCCTATCGGGATTTGTCGGCACATCTGGGTGGTGTTGTTGGTTTAGTTTTACCATTGTCGAGGATGTCTTGTAACTGGGATGCTTAGTCTGATCGGATTGTCTTGGGAGAAGGAATATCCTTCGTTGACCGTGAGAGCTTGTGATGGGCTAAGTTGGAACTCCCCTGCAGGGATTTGAACTTTCGAAAGTCGTGCCCGCGGTTATGGGCAGATGGGAATTTGTTAATGTCCGGTTGTAGATAACCTGAAACTTAACTTAATTAAAATGCACCAACCGCGTGTGTAACCGTGATGGTTTCTTCTCGGCAGAGTACGGGAAGCGAACACGATGTTGGAGTAATGCTTGACGTAGGTTGTTCTAGGATCACTTCTTGATCATAGTTGTTCGTCCGTGCTTTGCCTTCTCTTCTCGCTCTCTTTTGCGAATATGTTAGCCACCATATATGCTAGTCGCTTGCTGCAACTCCACATCATACCTTGCCTTACCTATAAGCTTAAATAGTCTTGATCGCAAGGGTGTGAGATTGCTGAGTCCCCGTGACTCACAGATTCCTTTAAAAACCAGATGCAGGGACCGATGATACCGTTCCAGATGACATGACCGAGCTCAAGTGGGAGTTCGATGAAGACTCTCGCCGTTACTACGTGTCTTTTCCAGATGATCAGTAGTGATGCCCAGTTGGGGCGATCGGGGACTTTGTCACATATGGGGGTTGATCTTTATTTTGGTACCGAAGTCGGACCCTGAGTGTATTGGATGAGTGTAATGTTATTCATGTATTTGTGTGACGTGGCGAGTGTAAGCCAACTATGTATCATTTCCCCTTTATTTATATTACATGGGTTGTTTGCGAAGATTACCTCACTTGCGACATTGCTTTCAATGCGGTTATGCCTCTAAGTCGTGCTTCGACACGTAGGAGATATAGACGCATCGAGGGCATTACATGAGGAGATATGGGATTGGGGCGGTGTGTTTGGATGGAGGGACCGGTGGATCTCGTCTTGATCAAACGGATCTCGCCGAAGACGACGAAGATGGCCGGAGCGCGCG
>NW_024120744.1:0-19196 GCF_003073215.2 Triticum urartu
ACATAAAGATGTGAACTATTGGTGTTAAATCACATGACAATGTGAACTAGATTATTGACTCTAGTGCAAGTGGGAGACTGAAGGAAATATGCCCTGGAGGCAATAATAAAGTTATTATTTATTTCCTTATATCATGATAAATGTTTATTATTCATGCTAGAATTGTATTAACCGGAAACTTAGTACATGTGTGAATACATTGACAAACAGAGTGTCACTAGTTTGCCTCTACTTGACTAGCTCGTTGAATCAATGATGGTTATGTTACCTAACCATAGACATGAGTTGTCATTTGATTAACGGGATCACATCATTAGAGAATGATGTGATTGACTTGACCCATCCATTAGCTTAGCACGATGATCGTTTAGTTTGTTGCTATTGCTTTATTCATGACTTATACATGTTCCTATGACTACGATATTATGCAACTCCCTAGTACCGGAGGAACACTTTGTGTGCTACCAAACGTCACAACGTAACTGGGTGATTATAAAGGTGCTCTACAGGTGTCTCCGATGGTACTTGTTGAGTTGTCATAGATCGAGATTAGGATTTTTCACTCCGATTGTCGGAGAAGTATCTCTAGGCCCTCTCGGTAATGCACATCACAATAAGCCTTGCAAGCAATGTAGCTAATGAGTTAGTTATGGGATGTAGCATTATGGAACGAGTAAAGAGACTTGCCGGTAACGAGATTGAACTAGGTATGAGCATACTGACGATCGAATCTCAGGCAAGTAACATACTGATGACAAAGGGAACAACGTATACCTTTATGCGGTTTGACCGATAAAGATCTTCGTAGAATATGTAGGAGCCAATATGAGCATCCAGGTTCCGCTATTGGTTATTGACCGGAGACATGTCTCGGTCATGTCTACATAGTTCTCGAACCCATAGGGTCCGCACACTTAACGTTCGGTGATGATTGGTATTATGAGTTTATGTGATTTGATGTACCGAAGGTTGTTTGGAGTCCCGGATGAGATCGGGGACATGAAGAGGAGTCTCGAAATGGTCAAGACGTAAAGAACGATATATTGGAAGGCTATATTCGAACATTGGAAAGGTTCCGAGTGATCCGGGTATTTTTCGGAGTACCGGGGGAGTTACGGGAATACGGGAGTACATATGGGCCTTAGTGGGCTTTAAGGGGAAAAGAGGAGAAGCAACGAGGGCTGGCAGCGCGCCCCCCATGGGACTAGTCCGAATTGGACTAGGGGAGGGGCTGCACCCCCTCTTTCCTTCTCCTCCCCTTCTCCTTCCTTCCCCCTCCTAGTAGGACTTGGAAAGGAGGAATCCTACTCCTACTAGGAGTATTCCTCCCCCTTGGCACGCCTAGAGAGGACGGCCGGCCTCCCCTCCCTCCTTTATATACGTGGGGAGGGGGCACCCTAGAACACACACGTTGTCATTGTTCATAGCCGTGTGCGGTGCCCCCCTCCAGCATAATCCACCTCAGTCATATCGTAGTGGTGCTTAGGTGAAGCCCTGCGTCGGTAGCATCATCATCACTGTCATCACGCCGTCGTGCTGATGGAACTCTCCCTCGAAGCTCTGCTGGATCAGAGTTTGTGGGACATCACCGAGCTAAACGTGGGTTGAACTCGAAGGTGTCGTACGTTCGGTACTTGGATCGGTCGGATCGTGAAGACGTACGACTACATCAATCGCGTTCTCGTAATGCTTCCGCTTACGGTCTATGACGGTACGTGGACGACACTCTCCCCTCTCGTTGCCATGCATCACCATGATCTTGCGTGTGCGTAGGTTTTTTTTTGAAATTACCGCGTTACCGAAAAGCAACGTGATCAGTAGCAAAGTAGTTTGATAGTTTTGATAGTAATGGCAGTAGCAATAGTAACGGTAACAATGATAACAGTAATTTTGTAGCAAGTGTCACCGTGACAATAGAAGTAGTAACTTAGCAAGAACAATATAAGATAAATTCATTGGCATTGGATCGGTGACTTGTTGGATGATATTCATCATGAAACAGTTATAACCTAGGGTGATATGGCACTAGCCCCAGTTTATCAATATAACGTAGGCATGTATTCCGTAAATAGTCATACGTGCTAATGGAAAGAACTTGCATGACATCTTTTGTCCTACCCTCCCGTGGCAACGAGGTCCTATTGGAAACTAAGGGATATTCAGGCCTCCTTTTAATAGAGAACCAGAACAAAGGATTAACACACGGTGAATACATGAATTCCTCAAACTACGGTCATCACCGGGAGTGGTCCCGACTATTGTCACTGCAGGGTTGCCGGATCATAACACGTAGTAGGTGACTATAACTTGCAAGATCGGATCTAGAACATGGATATAATGGTGATAATATAAATGGTTCAGATCTGAAATCACGGCACCCGGGCCCAAAGTGACAAGCATTAAGCATGGCAAATTCATAGCAACATCAATCTTAGAACACAGTGGATACTAGGAATCATGCCCTAACAAAACTAACTCGATTACATGATGAATCTCATCCAACTCCTCACTGGCCAGCGAGCCTAAGAAGGAATTACTCACTCCAGGTGGGGAGCATCATGGAATTGGCAATGGAGAAGGGTTGGTGATGACGAAGAACAAAGATCCCCCTTTCCGAAGCCCCAAACGGACTCCAGATCTGGCCCCTCGATGAAGAACAGGAGGTGATGGCGGCTCCGTCTCGTGGATCGCGATAATTCTTTCTCCCTGATTTTTTCTGGAAAAATAGGATTTTATAGCGTCAGTTTCAGGGTCTACGGGGCCACCAGGTGGGGACAACCCACTTGGGCGCGCCAGGACGGGGGGCACCCTGGTGGGTTGTGCCCACCCAGGTGCCCCCTCCGGTGGATCTTGGCTCCAGAAATTCTTGTTTATTGTATAAAAAGTCCTCGCAATGTTTTGTTCCATTATGAGAACTTTTATTTCTGCACAAAAACAACACCATGATAGTTCTGCTGAAAACAGCATCAGTCTGGGGTTAGTTTCATTCAAATCATGCAAAATGCAAATTAGACTCCAAACCAAGAGGAAAAGCGTTAGGAAAAGTAGATACATTGGAGACACTTGATAACCCACAAGTATAGGGGATCACAACAGTGTTTGAGGGTAGAGTATTCAACCCAAATTTATAGATTCGACACAAGGGGAGCCAAAGAATATTTGAAGGCATTAGCAGCTAAGTTGTCAATTCAACCACACCTAGATATTAATTATCTGTAGCAAAGTGATTAGTAGCAAAGTAATATGATAGTTCTAATGATAGTAGCAGTATCAATGGTAACAGTAGCAGTGATAGCAGTGGTTTTGTAACAAGTGTAACAGTAACAGCAGCAGTAGTAACTTGGCAAGAACAATATAGGATAAATTCGTAGGCATTGGATCGGTGACTCGTTGGATGATATTCATCATGAGACAGTTATAACCTAGGTCGATACAACACTAGCTCCAGTTCATCAATATAACGTAGGCATGTATTCCGTAAATAGTCATACGTGCTTATGGAAAGAACTTGCATGACATCTTTTGTCCTGCCCTCCCGTGGCAGCGGGGTCCTATTGAAAACTAAGGGATATTAAGGCCACCTTTTAATAGAGAACCGGAACAAAGCATTAACACACGGTGAATACATGAACTCCTCAAACTACGGTCATCACCGGGAGTGGTCCCGACTATTGTTACTCCGGGGTTGCCGGATCATAACACGTAGTAGGTGACTATAACTTGCAAGATCGGATCTAGAACATGGATATATTGGTGATAACATAAACGGTTCAGATCTGAAATCATGGCACCCGGGCCCAAAGTGACAAGCATTAGGCATAGCAAAGTCATAGCAGCATCAATCTAAGAACATAGTGGATACTAGGAATCAAGCCCTAACAAAACTAGCTCAATTACATAATGTGTCTCATCCAACTCCTCACCGACTAGCGAGCCTGCTAAGGAATCACTCACTCCCGGTGGGGAGCATCATGGAATTGGAGATGGAGAAGGGTTGGTGATGATGAAGAACGAAAATCCCCCTCTTCGGAGCCCCAAATGCTCTCTAGATCTGGCCTCCCGATGAAGAAAAGGAGGTGACAGCGGCTCCGTCTTGTGGATCACGATAATTCTTTCTCCGTGATTTTTTCTGGAAAAATAGGATTTTTGCATCGGTTTCAGGGTTTGCGGGGCCACCAGTGGGGACAACCCACCTGGGCGCGCTAGGAGAGGGGGGCGCACCCTGGTGGGTTGTGCCCAACCAGGTGCCCATCTCCGATGGATCTTGGCTCTAGAAATTCTTATTTATTGCATAAAGATTCCTCACAAAGTTACATTCCATTCCGAGAACTTTTATTTCTACACAAAAACAACACCATGGTAGTACTGCTGAAAACAGCGTCAGTCCGGGGTTAGTTTCATTCAGATCATGGAAATTAGAGTCCAAAACAAGAGGAAAAGCGTTAGGAAAAGTAGATACGTTGGAGACGTATCAACTCCCCCAAGATTAAACCTTTGCTTGTCCTCAAGCAATTCAGTTGATAAACTGAAAGTGAAAAAGAAAAACTTTTACAAACTCTTTTGCTCTTGTTTGCATAAATAAGCTTAAACAACACCCAGGTTGTCAGCCAACATTATAACTAACAATGCCGACAATAACTCTTAAAGATTATATTAACTCATATCAATGACATAATCAACTAGCGAGCAATAACAAGATATCTCAAACGGCAACACGTTGTCAAAACAACCATGATATAATATGACAATAGTGGTATCTCGCTAGCCCTTTCTGAGACCGCAAAACATAAATGCAGAGCACCACCAAAGTCCAAGCAGCGACTAAACATTGTAATTCATGGTAGAAAAGATCTAGTCATGATGCACCCAACATTAGCTACACACAATGCATAAGTCATGACTGCAGTGCTCTCAGGTTCTGGCGCTTGTTTTAGAGGGTGATGACACAACATAAAAGTAAATAGATAGCCCCTTCACAGAGGGAAGCAGTGATTTGCAGAGGTGCCAGAGCTCAGGTTTTTAAAACAGAGGTAAATGATATTTTGAGACATGCACCCTTCTCTTTTACTTCACGACTATCAGTTATCAATATCTTCCATGCTAAGAACGCTAGTGGCGGTTCCCAAGCGATAGAAGTAAAGGTTTTGACTCCATTGGGAGTTTTTGTTTGATTATTTGTAAGCTTTTTCTGTTTGCAGTTTGGGACTGGGCATCCCTATTATTGCCCTTTTCTCGTGCGATGGCGACTGAATAAACACTCGACCTGAGAATAACCCGCTTAGCATGGAAGATACCGACCACCTCCTGTCATTCCATGAACGATACAGGCACACAAAAAGGGTATTTATTAGAAGTTTTTAGAGGCGGCACATGCAAATTTACTTAGGACGGCAGGGTAATACTGCATATAGGTAGGTATGGTGGACTCATCTGGAATAACTTTTGGGTTCAAGGTTTTTGATGTACAAGCAGAATTCCCACTTAGTACAGGCCAAGGCTAGCAAATAGGTTGAGAAGCGGCCAGCTAGAGAGCAACAGCGGTCATGAACATGCATTATGAATAAGTAACATTGGACACTAGCATGAGTAGGATATGCACACCATGAACATAAATATCATAGAGGCTATGTTGGTTTTGATTTAACTACATGCATGAACATTTGCCAAGTCAAGCCACTCGAACACTCAGAGGAGGATACCATATCATCATACTACACCACAATCATTTTAAAGCAATGTTGATATCCAAGATGAATCATTATCCACTCCTAGCTACTTATGCATGGCATGAGAAACTATAATCTCTAATTGTCATTGCAAACATGTTTAATAATAATGGGTTGAATCATGGATACTAGGTTAAACATATTTACACAAACAGAACAAGTCGAGTTCATACCCGTTTCTCTCTGCCACGACCAGTTCATCGAATATCGTCATTATCACCTTTCACTTGCACGACCGAACGATATGAAAATAATAACAGTGCAAGTATGCCATGGACTAGGTTGGAATCTGCAAACATTTTATTCAACAGGAGAAGACAAGGTAAAATGGACTATTTATTAGATCAATAGTTATTCATATGAGAGCCACTCAACATTTTCATCGTGGTCTTCTCCTCGGTACAACTCGAATAAAAAGAAAAGAAATTCAGAGAAACACATTGAAATATTTTGGAGTTTTTGGTTTTCTTGAGCAAGCAAATAGAAGATAAAAGCAAAAACTAGATAAACTATTTACACGGGAAAGCTCCCAACAAACAAAAAGAAGAACAAGGAAATCTTTTGGGGTTTTCTTTTTAGTGCTACTGCTAAGCATGCATAGAAAGTAAACTAACTACAACTATTTTTTTTGTTTTTCTAAAGTTTTTTCAAACACACAAGACGAAAGCGAGCAAATAAATTTAACATGGATGATACAATGAAAAGTGTGAACACCAACAAACGGAATAAGTAAACATGAATGTAATGTCGGTGAGAAACACATACTCCCCCAAGCTTAGGCTTTTGGCCTAGCTTGGTAGTCGACCAGTAGCCTGGATAGTAGTTGGCGTGGTAGCTCATGGAGGCTCTCGGTGCGGATGCCTCGGCCTACCGTGCTGCCTCCACTGCCGCGTTATGAGCTCGGGCCTCACTCTCAAGAACAAAATATATCCCTTTGCTATTATAGTCAAAAAGAGTAGGCGCAGGCAAATATGTGTGCACAACAGATGCTTGGTTAAACAACAATTTATAGGTGAAAATATGAATGTCTCCTTTAAGGATCTTATGATCTTTCATAGCATCAAAGTCTAAATACTGCGTAGGTAGAATAGGATCAAAGGGTAAAGGTGAAACACCCAGCTCTCTTGCTAAACGCATGGCATAAATTCCACCATAGAAACAACCGCTATTAGCGTTGTGTTGTAACCTGCGTGCAACAATCACCCCAAGATTATAACTTCTATCACCGGTGAGAGCGTTGCGTATGAGGCTCAAGTCTGGAGCACAAAGTGTACTACAATCTTGTTTGCCTACAATACATTTCCCATTAAATAAAGCAAATTGCTGAATTGCGGGAAAATGAATGCTCTCTATTCTACCCTACGTCACTCCCCTCATCTCACCGTAGCAAAGACTAGTCAAAAATGATTGGTACTCAGCCCTTGGCGGTTCGCCAAGCGAACCCAGAATGGGAGTTTGTAGTGGTGAGAAAATCTCTCTAGTGATATGGTAAATGGATTTTCATACAGTTTAAATGACACCCTATACTCACGTGGATGGAATTTAAATCCTTCACCAAATGATTCAGTGAGAGTCTAGTGTTGATCGCACTTATCTAAAATGTAGGGACCGAGACCGGCATTGTGAACATATTGCTCAAATTCCTCCTTAATGCCCACACGCAATATATAATCATCGCATGGCCATATGCATGTTTTGGTGGCGGCATCTTGAATGGACTTTCACTTGGTTCAACATAAGACCGACGAGCGGAGCTGTC
The DNA here is from genome assembly GCF_003073215.2 of Triticum urartu. Classification (NCBI taxonomy): domain Eukaryota; kingdom Viridiplantae; phylum Streptophyta; class Magnoliopsida; order Poales; family Poaceae; genus Triticum; species Triticum urartu. The sequence continues at coordinate 7,486 of NW_024120744.1, forward strand.
ACGAGAAGCTGCCCTCGAGAATCTCCTCCTCGAAGAACTCCTTCCAAATAGGTTCATCATGTTCGCATACAATTTTCTAAAAAAAATTGGGTGACAACAATTTATCAACAAAACTTTATAAGATTTATAACAACTACTCATAGGGATACATAGAGACCATAGCAAGCATTCAAACTACTTAGAACTATAAGAATTCAACATGCAAGCTCATCTACAACAACACCAAGAGTAGCTAATTATTCAAAATATAAACCACTAAAACAAAAACTAATTGGACAAACGGTGAGTCACATACCAAGCAACAATCCCCTGAAACAGTTTCAGAAACGGAGCTTCGAGTAAAGAGATCAAAATCCGCGGGTTTGAGAGCAAGAACACGAGAGAGAGAGAGAGAGCAATGGAGATTTTTTTCTCGAAGTGATGATGTGGAGGGATAAGTGAGGGGGCCCACGTGGGGACCACAACCCACCAGGGCGCGCCTGGGGGTCCTGGCATGCCCAGCTGGGTTGTGCCCACCTGGTGCACCTTCCTATGATATTATTTGCACCAGAAATTCTTAAATATTCAGAAAAAAACCATGTATAATTTCCTGGGCATTCTGAGAACTTTTATTTTTGGGTCATTTTTTTATTGCACAGAAAATTCAGAAAACAGACAAAACATGGCATTTTATTTTATTTAACTAATAAAAATAGAAAACGAAAAGTAGGGACATAAGATAGTGCTTACTAAATTCATCAACTTCATACCGCTCAAAAATGATCCATTAATAAGGTTGATCAAGTCTTATTAACAACCACTTTCGATTAGCATGAAACCGAAGAACTTCCGTAAATCACTAAGTTACCTCAATGGGGATATTAATGTCCCCAACAATAAGCATTTCGTATTTCTTTTTGACAGTAGGTAGAGGTATTTGGAAACTTTTAATAGTGATTGTCGGAGATTTTTCAGTAACATTAATACCATTCACTTGGAACTGTTTCTTCGGAAAGTGCACCGTATGCTCATTACCATTGATATGAAAAGTGACCTTGCTTTTATTGCAATCAATAATAGCCCCTGCAGTATTCAAGAAGGTTCTACCAAGGATAATCGACATGTTGTCGTCCTCGGGCATCTCAAGTATAACAAAGTCAGTCAAAATAGTAACATTAGCAACAACAACGGGCACATCCTCACAAAACCGATAGGTATGGTAGTTGATTTGTCAACCATTTGCAAAGATATTTCAGTTGGTGCGAGTTTATTCAAATCAAGTCTTTTATATAAAGAGAAAGGCATAACACTAACACCAGCTCCTAAATCACACAAAGCAGTTTTCACATAATTCTTTTTGATAGAGCAAGGTATAGTTGGTATTCCCGGATCTCCAAATTTTTTAGGTACTCCATCCTTAAAAGTATAAATAGCAAGCATAGTGGAGATTTCAGCTTTCGGTATTTTTCTCTTATTAGTGATGACGTCTTTCATATACTTTGCATAAGGAGGCATTTTCAAGATATCAGTCAAGCGAGTACGCAAAAAAGACTGGCCTCAGCATTTCAGCAAAGCGTTCAAATTCTTCATCATCTTTCTTTTTAGTTAACTTAGGTGGAAAAGGTAGAAATTTTTGAACCCACGGTTCTCTTTCTTTACCGTGTTTTCTAGCCATGAAGTCACTTTTACCATACCTCTTATTCTTAGGTTGTGGGTTATCATGATCAACATGTGGTTCTATCTCAACATCATTGTCTAGTTCTTCATTATTTGTTTGACTATCTTCATGAACCTCATCATTAACTTTTTCATTATCATAAGGTGAGTGTTCACTACCAGGTTGAGTCTCAACATCAGAGATAGAGACTTCATTATCATTATCAGGAGGTTTTTCTATTTCAGGTTCACTAGAAACATGCAAAGTCCTATCATTTGTCTTTTTCCTTTTCTTTCTAGAAGGACTAGGTGTGGTGGTGTTGTTCCTTTGTGAATCTTGTTCTATTCTTTTTGGGTGTCCCTCAGGATAAAGTGGTTCATGAGTCATTTTACCTCCTCTACACTACTAGGGAAAACCTTATACACAGAAGTTTATCAGCAGCGCGGTCTAAAATGAGGCGCTACTACTAATTAGTAGTAGCGAGGGGTATAAAACCCACGCTACAACTAAGTTGATAGTAGTAGCGAGGGTAATAAACCCGCGCTACTACTAAGTGGTTTGCACCATGCCCCCCGGGAAAAACCATAGTAGTAGCGAGGGGTATAAAACCCGCGCTACTACTTAGTTGATAGTAGTAGCGAGGGATATAAACCTACGCTGCTACTAAGTGGCCTCCACTTTTGCACCATCCGCCCCGACCCGATCCACTCCCACCCCATCACTCTCTCTCTCTCATCCCTAAAAAACTCTCTCATGCCGGCTCCTCTCCCCACGATCTCCTCACCGACGCCGCCACCCCATCCCCACCCCGCATCTCTCTTTCTCTCTCTCGACAGCACTCGAGCAAATCTCCGACGACGGGCCTCCTCTATTTCGGCGGCGGTGGAGGATTTTGGCACACGCGATGAGGCATCCATCCTTCCATGATGGCCTGATGGGCGGAGCGAGGTGGCACGTCATCCACGACCTTCACCCCCAGCGGCGGCGTGCGTCGAGGAGTCGGGGGCTCTAACATGAGGCGCGGCGCCGCTCTCCCCTGCACGGCGGCAGTGGCCTCCCGCCGGTGGCAGTTACAGATTTTCTCGCGGCAAATCTGAGGTCAGCGGGTCTCCGACGCCACGGGTGGTGGTCGTGGATGCCGACGCAGGGGATGGTGCGGGCTGCGCGTGGTGGTGGGGGACGCTGACGTGCTGCGCTTTGGTTTGTTTTCTCGCCGATGCGGAGCTTGCTGCACGGACTGCCCAGCCTAGGGGGTTGGCGAAGTCTCGTGTCATGGTAGACACTACTTCTGCTGATGCGTGTGCGGCCAGGTATTGTCACTAGTTTCTGATGATAGCATTTGTAGCGTACAGACATTAAAACCATGACGATTCACCACTACTTCTGCCTCCCATTTTAGTGTCAATTGATGCTGGTTCGTGATAGTAGTCCTGGGATAGTAATTGATTTGGGATTTTGGATTTGATTCACTATTGGATTTATTCTACTTTTTAGTTGTGTAAAAACAGAGCAAATTATCACCAACTGACATGGCAATTTTACAATCTTTTTATAGCTATCATCTTTTTTTAGTAAAACTAGGCCAATGCCCATGCGTTGCAACGGGAAGAAGAAATGTTATATGAGTGATACAACATCATCATGTACTTTATTTGGCTATCAAGAATTAACTCAACAAAATACTTTATTTGGCTCTATACAACATCATCATGTACACTGCACATATCTATTTAAATAAAAATATTTCTTCATATCTACCTCCTAATACATTGCTCTTAAAAGGTCAAAAACCTAATGCTTTTCCAAAATATATCTACTTATCTGAAAAAACATTCTGGAATTTCTTCCACATGTTTGAGTAAAAAACTGAAACCGCCATAATTATCCAATTAAGTGCAAATGGAAGTCGACGAATTCATAAGCAATACATTCCCGATTAAAATTCAACTCACATGTGTCGGAATCCTCCACTTCTGAGTCACAACTTAGAATAGAGAGTAATGCAAGAGATAGGAACCCATGTGTGTAGCGATTTAACAAGCAATTTAAAGTCAAAATCATCAGGATCAATAGCTTACCTATCCACCCTGTTATGGTCCACGCTGTCCTTGCAGCAATAAGTGTATGAAAGAAAAATAAGAGTGCTGCTTGGCTGCACCTTGTGCTCATGTCCAAACTTTAGGTTCAGCAAAGAAAAGCTAAAAAAGAATTTAGCTCATGCAAGTGTCACCACACAAATAGACTAACGACTGATATGCTATTTTAACCAATGTCGGGCATTTCGTCAAGCATGTAGTGCACAGTGAGATATAGAAGGCACACATCGTCTCAGAGATGACTTCTCCCTCGGACAGGCCTAGATCCAGCATCTCAACAACCAAGTGATTCATATTGGTATTGTGTCCCTAGGAGCGTTTGTCAGGATGCTATCTGTACCCAACGAACCGTCGATTTCTTCAGTTAAATTGCCAACACCTTCAGTTAATGCTTGAGTAATCCACAGCAACTCTTCGCTGCCGGTTGAAGCGTGGAAAGCTGCAAGTCGAGGTGGCACTAACAACAAGCGATACCTTCAACCACAACAATCAAGCAAGTGCTAGATCATAGGCTACACTAAGCAAGTAAATAACGTGCTTCACACACTGCCTAGTACAAAGCAAAAACTAAAGGAGAACAGAAGATAACTACATGACCTTCGCTTTGCATTATGTGGTAGTCGTCGTGCTTGCAGGGGAGGAGGCCAGATGAGTCAAGCCTGGCCTAGCCGCTGACGACAGCCAAGGGTGCTCGATTGAGCTTGTGGATGATGTCTCGTCTCTCGACGGTGAAGTCACCAAAAAACCGAATGACATGGTTCCTGTCCCTGTAAGTAGCAGTGCTCTCTTCCTATAATTGCTAGAATGTAGATTGTATATATGTTCTGATCAATGCAAATGCTGAGCCATGTTCCACTTTTACTGCTCTACGTTATATTTTTACTACCTGAAGGGGTTAAGTACAATAGTTTTGGGTTTCTACAGTTACAAGGGCTTCAGAGTTCCACCTTTTTTGTATTATCTAATTATGAAATAACAAGCATTTTCTGAAGTTCAGAGGGGTTGTGATTGCTAGTTCCTGCTAGGTAATCATAAGAATGCTTGGGTTATTACTCAAGGACGTCGGACACTATTTTCGGGATAATATGTTAAATGCAGAATTATCGATCTTCCTTAGTGGATGCCCATGGTTCGATCATGTGTCAGTTCCTATCAATGCAAGTGCTGAGCTACGTTCCATTTTTACTATTCTGTGTGATAGTTCTTGCACTTTACTACGTTCCCTCTTAAGGCGGGCCACCTTTCACACTAATAATGAGTTTGTTGCGCATTAATCTAGAAAATAGAAGTTCAGAACCTGCACCTCTAACCCTATGTCGATGAGCAACAAGCTCATTCTTTTGCGATTTTCGTTCACTTGCATGTGTTCCCTTGAAGATCAGTGTTATGTCTTAGATTCTGTTGCTTACTCATTTTGCTAATGCAGCATGTCCCTAAAACAAACGGAGACATTCCTTCCTTTGATGAAGCCATTTCAGATCACTGGAGACTTCTCGACAAGTTGGTGCTGTATGGCCTGGTCATCTAGTTCCTCAACCCCAAAGTTCTGTTATTTATTTCCTTCATGGTGTCTCTGCATACTCGCTGCTTGCTTCTGCTTACCATGTGGAGGTGCAGATGGGGATTACTGACTTGTTTGTGTTCTGTTTTCTGTCGATGCAGTGCAAGCGTCCATCGCCGCAAACACATGGGTGGTCAGTGGGAATCCCCAGACCAAGAGTATGGATCCATCTCACTTCTCTATCATTTGGCCATGATGATGATGATCCAAGTTGTAACATTCTTAGATTGGATTTATGGATGCATCGCTTTAATGCAATAACTAACCCTCATTCGCATCCATTCAAGCGAGATCCACTGGTTGTTATTCCTTAATTATCCTAGTCAATCTGAACAAGTTTATAACATCTCTCTATGCACCCGATTAGTCTTGTATCCCTGAAGCCATGCACTTTGGTCTTATAGTTCACAGCAAGTGGTGTGATGGGCCATTGTTTGTCCTTGTTGGTCTGCTTTCATTTTGGAAAATCATCCTATAAGATTTGTGCTGTCCTATCGAGCAATTGATCTGATGGGTTGTGAGCTTTTTAGCTGTCCAGCATCACCCTATGGCAGATAATCATTTCTATTATGTGTTAATGCTTTACTTTTAAACTACTTCAAAAAACCAAAGAAATTGGATTCTTTTAGCCGTATTATCCTTTGAACATCTATATGAAATGATCTAAGTTTAAGTATATTTAGTTTTGAATAAAACTAAAGGCAATTAATGTGAAAATTAGATATGTCCTATTACCTGGCAATATATAGTTCATCTAGGCTTGGTTGGTAATATATATTATCTAGACATTAATTTCATTTGTTTGTAGCTATTACATAGGTGATCTCTTGTTTATAGAAATCACTCACTTTTTTGTTTTCGTATATTTATTCCCGTAGCTACTGTACATCACAACATGCAAGGAAATATATGTCTGCTGAAATTTAATTTTATTTGTTTTTTGCTCTTTATAGAAATCTTGGATTCATAAATGGGCGAAGCACATAAGGGAGAAGAAGATGATTGCAAGGATGGAGAGGGAGCAAATCATTTGGAGGGATAGAATGCCACTGGTTGGTGTTTTTATGCATTTTTTTGCTTTCAACTGTGTTTGCACTAGCTGGGAATAAGTGAATAGGCAATAAGTGTAGATGTATGGATATGCTCTAATGCTCCTGGTTTACTATAAATCTTCGATTTGGAATGATGTGTAATGCTGCTGGTTTATTACAAATCTGGGCTTGTTTTAGTTGTTAGAATTGTATGCATAAAATGGAATTGATGGATTTTATTTTTTTAATTCCTAATTAGTTAGTAGTAGCGTGGGGGTGAAATGGAGCGCTACTAGTAGCGTGTGGTACTATAGACGTGCTACTACTATTTCGTTAGTAGTAGCGCGGCTGACATCCGCGCTACTAGTAAAATGTTACTAGTAGCGCGGGTTTACACCGCGCTACTACTAACTATTAGCTGTAGTGCGATACTAGGAGCGCGGGTACCCGCGCTGCTAGTAGCCATTTTACCCGCGCTGCTAGTAGCCTTTTTCCTAGCAGTGCTAGTTTCTACTCTAACAGCAAAGTCATGTATATTATTATTCATTTCATCAAGCAATTCTCTTTGAGATTTAGCAACTTGTTCTAATTGAGTTTGAACCATAGAAGCATGCTTTCCAACACCTCTAACATCATTTGAGATTCTAAATAACAAGTCACTCAAGTGAGAAATCATATCAGAATTGTATTTCAATTGTTTCATAACATTTGCATTGAAGTGATCTTATTTTCTAATATAGTTTTCAATCTCATAAAGGCATTGGCTAGGGTGCATATTGTGAGGATTGTCATTTTCATTGAACTTCATTAGAGAATTTACCTCTACCACCTTAGGAGGTGGTGTATTATTAATACCTTTTTCCTTCATAGATTTCTTTGCCTCTTGCATATCTTCAGGACTGAGATATAACATACCCCTCTTCTTCGGAGTGTGTCGTGGAATTGTCACGGCAGATGTCCTTAGTGTTAGGACTTATCGCGAGGCCAACACATCTATGTGGTAGCTTGAGAGGGGTTGAGTGGAACGAGAGACGTGAGGTTTTACCCAGGTTCGGCCCCTCACGGTGGAGGTAAAAGCCTACGTCATGCTTCATTGATATTGATGATGATGATCATGATTACAAGGGAGCTCTATCTCGAGAGCTATTGAGTTGTCTGTCTAAACCTAACTTATCAAAAACCTTCCCTCTTGGGGTGCCCTGCCCCTCCTTATATAAGTTAGAGGGGCGGGTTACTGTGGAGTCCTATTAGGATTAGGACTAGTCTACCTTCTAATACAAACCGGATACAAGTCCGGGTCTTAACTCCTTGTAAGGTAAATATTCCTCACGCCTTTCCTCTTAAACCGGCCCACCATTAACATAAACCGGCCTTCTGGGCCTTGGGCCTTGTCATTCATCTGTCCCGCCTTCCAGGTTATCAGTGAGTCATAATGTTCAGGTAGGTTTCTTGTAAACCGTCTGATCAGGGCAGGTCGCCAGTGAATCGCCAAGTGTAAACTGGGTCTCAAGTAAACCGCCAAGCCCGGCCGGGTCATATTTCCGGCCGGGTCATACCGCGGGGTATATCCCCGACATTAGCCCCCAGTTTAGCTTGGATTTATGCATGGTAAACTTATGCTGCAAAAAACACAAGAACAAATTTGACAGGTTGTGCCCCGGGTTAAGAAATTCTTGTAAACCTGCACCTGAACATCCTTAAGTCCTTGTCATTTCCTTCTTCTAGAAAATCCGGGTCAACAGACCAGCTTCATAATCAATTTGCTTGCATAAGAAATATTGTAAATCAAGAATCCATTTGAGTCGGCCTTCAATGCTTTGACTTGACAAAAATATTGGTCTTTGAAATATTCAACTGATATCCAGCTGGCTTGAAAATGTAGAACTTGCCGGTTTATGATTAGCACCATTGCCAGGTTATAAAAACTGATAATTCCGGGTCATGACTGTTATAGACACTAGGTCATGATTGTTACCAACACCAGGCGGCACAATTAATCTTCCTGCTTTGCTCAAAACTGAGAATTTGAAGATGTTCCTCCTTTATATGCATATTACATGTAGCCCCCAAGTCTTAAGAGGAGAACATAGTGATAGCTTAAGACTTGCTTCAATATAAATGTTACAACCTTTGAAGAAATCCAGATTGTTCATCTCAGTCACTAGTCAAAACTGACTATTCCACATATGTAGCCCCCAAGTGCCAGGTTGTCATGCTTGCAGCAGCCTGGGACTTATAATTTCCTTTATGCTCATAAAAACTTCAACCAGTGTAGCCCCAAGGGCCGGGTCATTTATGCAATAATGAGTAGGGACTTTATAAATATGATCATGTAGACTTGAATTAGCAATGTGTAGCCCCCAAGGGCCGGGTCATTATGCAATAATGAGCAGGGACTTTATATATATATACTTCATTGAAAATACCGTCATATGATGTAACCTCGTCATGGGGCTTGAACCCACGTCCACAAGGTTAAAAGCTTTGTGCTTTACCAACTGAGCAGTGAATCCTTCAATATAATGGATTAAGACTTGTGTACCTTGAATCATTGATAGGAGCAATTGGTAGCCCCCAAGGGCTGGCTCATTATGATGTGATGAGTCGGGTCTTCAATAAGGCCAATAAAAATGACTTTGCATTAGCCCCCAAGTGTCATGGTGCATGCTTGCAGCGACATGAGACTTGCATATTTGATATAATCTCAATTTTAATAATGTAGCCCCCAAGTGCCGAGTCGTAAGCCTGCAGCGACTCGGGACTATTCCTTCAATTGTAGAATAAATCATATCCATTGATAATATAATAGCCATTGAGCTAAAGCGACTTTGAAAACCTTAATCATAATACTGGTTATTAATTACCATAAAAAATCACGCCATGTTGGCTATTGGAAGATTTGAATAATATAATCCAATGATGTATGATCGCATGATTCCAATGGTGCAATCCAAATATATACTAGCGACTTATAATCCCAAGCCAGTCCAGGTTAATAGACACTTGATAATTTATCATCATACTGGCAACTTATAGTCAAAAGCCAGACCGGGTTAATAAACGCCGGTGATTTATAATCATGCTTTATTCAACCTATTTCTGCATACAACAAGTTTAAAGTGTCCTGGCGGTTTACCGCCAGACGGGTCATAATGCCCAACATATAACCCGGGTTTAAAACCAAGGCTGCACTTAAGAATAATCAAATATGAAATATATCATACTTGTGACATTTAATCACATTGTTGGTTTACCAATTTTTGGTAGTAAAGGTGATAACCCAAATTTTGAATACTGATAACTCTTGCCATGTCTTGCCGGTTTATAGTAAAACTGTACCGGGTTGTAATAAACACCGGATTATCCATATATAATACTGGCAACTTGTAGTAGAAACCAGACCGGGTCAATAAGCACCGGATTATAGCTGATCATGTACTAAAAACTTGTAGTTGAAAGCCAAGCCGGGTCAATAAACGCCGGTTTATCATAAGATAATATGAACCTCATCAAAGGAGAAAACTTGGCAAATAAAAGCATAAAAAGAATATGCAAGGCTTTTCATGGGCTGCTAGGCCCAAAATCGAGGCTTTTCATGGGCTGCTAGGCCACTGAGTTAAACCGTTTTACAAAGCCTTTTAAGATGGACCTCACATTAACCAATCGTTGTTTTAACTTTGAAAAGTTCAGGGTCTATGAGATTGACTTGTCAAACATTCGGCGGGTCATACCAGGATTACCTGGACGGAGTGGCTTACTTAAAGAGGCAGGATAACCCGAGGTTTTAGGTGAATACACCTGGCTTCCAAGCCTGGCTTGACAGCCTATTACAGGGGTGTAGACTCTTTATTCTTTGAGAAGCAAAGAGCCCCTGAGCTATATTTTGCGCTGTGCTCAGTGGGTGCCTATGTTTGAGTTATGCTTTTGCAACAGTCTCTTTGGCCCCCAAGTGATTTTCCTGGTGGCCTTACGCCGATCAAGAGGTGTAGCTATGGTTCGAATACGACCAAGCCCCCAAGTGATTTCCTTGGTAGCCTTACGCCGATCAAGAGGTGTAGTTATGGTTCGAATACGACCAAGCCCCCAAGTGATTTTTCTGAGAACTCGAACTTTGCGAGAGATATTTCTTCTTGAACCGGATGTTAAACCGGATTTTGAGAGCTTCAAAGCTTTGTGGGAGACATCTTTCCCTTGAACTGGAATTTAAACCGGAATCTTCATTTTTAGCCGGAAATTTTCTGACGGCCTTTAAACTCGAACTTGCGAGAGATTAATTTTTTTGAACCGGAAATTCTAAAACCGGATTTGAGAGCTTCAGAGCTTTGCGAGAGATAACTTCCTCTTAAACCGGATTTTGAACCGGATATTGAGGGCTTCAGCGCTTTGTTGGAGATGGGATTTACCTTGAACCGGATTGTAAACCGGAAGCATCATTGTGAGCCTAAATGTTTTCTGATGCCCTTTTAAATTTTCATCAATATGGTAGTAGCCTCCGGGACCGGGTTATCTTTCCCTCCACTACTAGGGAAAACCCTAGTAGTAGCGCTGGTTTTGTGCTCACTAGTAGCGCGGGTAGGCGCGCTACTAATAAGGTGCTACAGCTATTGCTTAGCAGTAACGCGTGCCCGCACGCGCTACTGCTAGGACAAGTAGCTGCATCGTTCGTTCACTCCCATGCTACTGCTATTGTAACTGTACTGGCAGCGTGTTTTCTCTCCATCGCTACTAGTATTCTTTTTTTATTTTTAGTGTATTTATGCGCCATCGTACAAATATTGGTACAATACCAGTTATGAGGTTTACATTATTATGTCCATAACAGTTTGTGAAATGAAGGTGGATTAGGTTCAAGTGGAGGCAATATGTGGTGCATGTCAAAAGTATACTACTAATCCAAACTTGATCAAAAGTATACTACTAATCCAAACTTGATCTAGTTTGGACTAGTAGTACTTTTGATGTGCACCACATGTTGCCTCCACTTGAATCTAATCCGCCAGCACAAGCTATTTAATCATCATCATAGTCATTACCACCAACAGTATTTATTTAATCACCACTAACACTAGCTAATAATAATCATCATAGTCATTACCACCAACACTAGCTATTTTATCATCATAGTAATAGTGTAGCACATCATCATCCTCAAACTCATTTCTAGCTAGCTAATCACTCATGTTGCTCTCTCTTAGGTAAAATAACATAAAACATGTGTAGCTCTCCTCCTTGATCAAGTTGGAGCATGCAGATGAACCTGTCTCCTAATCATGGGTAGCGCCTGTTTGCTGCCCCCTAGTACTTCTCTGCACTTCTCCATCACACATTTGGTGCAGTCTTGCACTATTAAGCATCCGTCGCGCATCTTGAATGCACTAAAGTAATCT